>NC_139344.1:385135874-385155874 GCF_055883805.1 Amblyomma maculatum
GTTTGAACAGAGCTGAATTTTGTGGGGATCTGCCTTCAAGAGTGCACAAGCAGTAATTCTTTTAAGAATAGGTGACGGTGGTATTCATTAGCCATTGCAGGCATTCAATAGCTGGCTCCAAACTGTCCATTAACTGGACACCGTCCACTGTTAACGCAATATGGGCCATATATAGGTTCCCGTTTCCAAAAAGAATAAGTGAACGGGAAAGTTCTGCTACGAACCAATGGCACATCATGTGAAACTGTTCCAGATTCCCGGCCGAAGCTACATCCAAGACATACCCACCCGAAGACATACATACTTCAAAGTTCTGTGCAAAATAATGACAAGTTCCTTCAACTATGGGACGTCCAGCAGGCCTAGGGTGCGCTCGAAAAGCACAGTCCTCACGGCCCACCACAAACGGGTCAATATAAGGTAACGCAGATTAGGGCATAACCCCGGGTCGACGCTTGGCCAGCGTCACGACGCATTAAACAGTCGTTTACCAGCATCTCAATAAAGTTATACATACATACATACATACATACATACATACATACATACATACATACATACATACATACATACATACATACATACATACATACATACATACATACATACATACATACATACATACATACATACATACATACATACATACATACATACATACATACATACATACATACATACATACATACATACATACATACATACATACATACATACATACATACATACATACATACATACATACATACATACATACATACATACATACATACATACATACATACATACATACATACACACACGTACATACATACATACATACATACATACATACATACATACATACATACATACATACATACATACATACATACATACCTACATACATACATACATACATACACACATACATACATACATACGTACATACATACAAACAAATTAAGTGCTTTTCTCTATTACAGAAGGTAGAATTCAATCATGGGCAGGTCCCATACAACACAGACGTGCGCTTTTGGGGCTCGTAAAAGCGCTGTCATAGACATATTTGGCGCAGTGAACTTCATTGAAGAGCGATCAGCCAACGTCACTTTTTATTCCTAATGGTAAAGTACAATCATGTGGATATTATATATAGCATGGATTGCTTGAGGCAAGGGAAAAGAGCAGCGGAACAGAGAAAAGAAGACTTAATGTTTTTTTTTTACTTGATAAAGGAGTTTAACATCGTCATACAGGAGAAAAAAAAACAACCATTCAACGCTCAGACGAAATTTGGCGTTGTTCCATTCTATTTCTCACAGGCATATTTGATCTCCAGGACTTCTTTGACGCAAAGCGTAACGGAAAACTAAAATATATAACGAAACTCGGCAAGGACAACCAAGAATTTCGGTGAAATTACAACCGTGGCATTGCAAATAAGAGCGAATAGGTTAATTGCTTTTCAATCATCAAGTCACCATGACTATAGTCTGGCAAGAAAAGATTTTAATTCCTATGTCATTAATGGTTTACAGTTCCTTGCTAAAATAAGACACCTGGGCGTCCAAATTATGGTAGTATAGCCAAGAGTGGATCTTAAGAGGGATTGTATAG
The DNA here is from genome assembly GCF_055883805.1 of Amblyomma maculatum. Taxonomy (NCBI): domain Eukaryota; kingdom Metazoa; phylum Arthropoda; class Arachnida; order Ixodida; family Ixodidae; genus Amblyomma; species Amblyomma maculatum. Next base: position 385,137,474 of record NC_139344.1, read on the forward strand.
GTGATACGTTTTACATGCGATGGTACCACAGAGAATTATCGCTTGAAAAATCGATGTTTTTGGTACGCTTTCTGAATATACGTGAGATTCCCAGCACAGTTCTAGTGAGTGTCACACCCTAATATTACTTGCCTGCGCACATCCTGATAACAGATAAGTAAAACAAATGGGCATGTGTGTGATGTCTTTCTGGGAGTGGTGACATTTTGTTGACAATTAATCTTATTCCTCGAGTGTGGCTCCAAGAGGCGCTAGTATTCAACGATAGGTTGAGTTTACGTTCCTCTCCACGAATGAATGAATGTGACCGCACAGTTGGTGCAAATAACGCAGTCAACAGCAAACACTGTTAAAGCGTCATTTGGTGGGACTAAAGAAAAAAAAATTAGTTAAAATAATTAGACATGCATTTCACAAAATATTCAATTGAAACCTTTTTTTTGTGTCGTAATTATTCAATGATGCTGCGTAGAATGAAAAGAGTGCTTCGAGTTTTTTTTTCTGTCGGCAAACACGCTTATGCATTTATGCAGGTGTAGTTTTGTGAACCACCCTGTTTTATAGGTAAAAATGTATTCGGTAAACTCAATATCTTGAGAAATCGACATCGTCAACATCATTTCGGGTACATGTGGCGATTAGCACTAGCTAATGAATCGTACCAGTTACTGTATGGATAAGCTAGATAAAATTGTTACCTGACTTCAAACCAATATTTTGTTCTAATATTTGCCAATGAAAGCTTCAGATATTAACCGAATCCTCTAATCCATCTATCTGATGTTTTAAACAAACTTGAAGGCGGGCTTGATAGTATGATCTATCAGGTTTCATTTATAGCACAGTAAAAGTTTCATTTTAGTGTAACATCAGTCTTTTCTCTTGTTGCTTTCGACGTTGCCACCACCATATATGACAATATCAACATTTACCAGTTTGTCTTTTGTGCATGAAGTGTGACGCTTGATTGTCCAAGAACCAACGTATTTGCTGGAAATGCAGATATCAATCTTCAATAACGGCCGCAATGTGAATGATCTCTCAACGTTTGTTTTCGTTTAGCAATCAAAAATAATGATCCATGAAACGTGCATAAACATTTGAGGAAAATAGATCAATGATGCAGTAAGTCATTAACTTTCCCGATTTACGCACCTTTGTAAACACTGCAATGCAACAGATTGCCGGAAGGAAAAGTAGCTATTAAGGAACGCTCCAAAAATGGGGCATAAGCGGCTGCCAGCATACAGACTGGATTTTTTTATTTTGCTTCCTCTTAAGGCTTATCATATTTGTTCTAACTACAACATTGCGAAATGCCAAAGAGTAGTTATTATGGCAGCCGACATATGGTGCCCCACTTTATGTAAAAACACGGCCAGCTTTATGCTGCTCTACTAGTCCTATGAGGGTAAATAAAACATCAAAATTTTTTTAACTCACTAATGCTTGGATTTTCGTAGTTATTATAAAGATTTCATTACCTGAATAGAATAGAATGGACACGATAGGAGGCATTGTATGCCTTTATAATTTACAGTAACCTAGATAGAAGGGTTCAGTTGCTTAAATATAAACTGAAGGCTTTCCCATTCCCATTTCCCATTTCCCATTTCCCGTTCCCATTCCCATTTTATTTCCTTGGTAGCGTGGCCTGATAGGGCACCTCTTAAATACTGGTTCGAATCGCCTCCGAAATAAAAGTTGGTAGTTTAGCTTTTCATCCTGTCGTCCTTGATCTTGTGCTTCGTTGTGCGCCGATTCCCTCTGGCATTCAAAACCTTGTAGAATGAAAGCACTCCAGGTTGCAGGCATAATTTTTGCTTTGGTCTCTCATTCCTAATGAACAAAGAGAACAAAAAAGCTCTTGATTCAGGACAGCACATACTGTCAGACAAATTTTTCTTCCGTTTTGCTGTAAAAAAAAAACAAAAACATATAGCGCCACAACTTGAAGAGGGATGGAAGCGATGTTAGTAATAACGAGCACGCTCTGCAAGTTTGTTTTTTTGTTTTGTCCTCTCCAAGTTGTAGCGATAAGTTCCTTGCACTTTCACAGACAGACTTTAGTATTTTTGGAAAGTAACGGGACCAGTTGGTGAGGACCACGTGGTTCAGTGCGCGCTTTAGCTGTCCATTGATTTACTGCAACGTAGAAATGAGCCTTCAAACATGAAGGAAACTCCTCTTACACACAGAAATGATGACTAGAACCTAGACACTCGCACACGTTTGAAATGAACCCGTTTAGAGAGATAATAAACTGATCTGTTCCCTTTTCGTTTCGTTATCGTGATAGGTACAGTGGCAACTTTGCACACCACATCACCACCATTAAATGGAATCTTTATCCTAATGTGCTGAACTATGAGAAGAAGAAAAAAGAAATGGAAAGAAATGAAAAGCTTACACACCCTATTTCCAACGTTGCTAGATTCAACAGCAAGCCAAGTAACCCCTCTGAACTCTCGCGTGCGCCGCTGAAACACACGCAGCCGCCGGCAACGCGCCAGCGTGCTGAAGCCTGGTTCGACTGCAGCGCCAGTCGCCGCGCCAAGCAGCGGCGATGCAGCACGACTCTACGGAATTATTAAACTGAAGCTGCTTCCGGTAATGCTGATGAAGAGGGGGACGCTCAATCTTCGCTTTACGTGTGGTCGCGATAGCGTCTTTAATCCCGTCTTTTATATCGATGACTTTATTATGTTTTGTTTGTTTGTTGGTTTATGTTGTTATCGGTAGAAAAGAAGGCGCGGTATCTGTCTTACTTCTCGGTAAACACCTACACATACAACTGGAAGTACATACTAAATCACGGTTTCGAATCCTTATCGCAAGCTGCCTGCAGCAAATGGCTGCTAGATTGGCAGTGGAATGGCGTGACACCAGCCTGGGCACTCCACAAAGAAGATGGTGCCGTATATTTGGTGACAATTAAGGTACGTGCTCTTTCCGACACATCTGGAACGAACCCAAGTTTCCTTCGACAATTCTGTAGTATGGTGAGGCGACGCAGTTTCGGTAGTACGACCCCAGTGCCGTTCTCGCGTAAAAACAAGTGTCTGTTTCCCGACCGAAAACTCAATCGGCGAGTTGGCCATCTAAATAATTTTACGAACCCCATGACTCTCTACCTGTCATGTCCGCCTTTCTTAATTCAAGGTAGATATAACCCCAATATAACTTGCTGCACCACAATTCAAAGGTGGCAAATGACGGGTGCCAAGTCATCATCGAAGGCTAAAAAAAGGTGTGGGTCCCTCTATTACTACCCGTTCTTTCTTCCGTGGTCTAGAGGAAAATACTCTCTCAGTTTATTCTGGGTATATAACTGTGGATATTTTGCTTTTGGTTCTTCAGTGTCACTTTTTTGGGGATACCTTTGTCTACCTTTTTCAAGGTTTATTAAAGTGCTCTCGCCGAAGATGGAACGCAAAGCGTAACAACCTAATTCTAAACTCACGTGAATAAACGAATTTCAGGCAAATTTAAAAGCATTTAAACATTATCTTGCAAAATCCGCAACACGTTCAGTGTTCGAAATAGGTCGCCTGATCATCACATGACCAAGTAAAATAGGTACACATGATTCAAGTACGGTGTCAAGTCGGCGCTGACAGAAGCGCTACAGTCGTGCTAGGTCCGACGCATAAATGCATTTGAAACCACCGAAAAAAAAAAAGAAAATGTTCGAGCAATATTCGAAGAAAATACTTTTTCGCAAAACATCTCCTATTCTTCCGGCTGCATGTTTATTCTGCTCAAATATCGATCATATGATTTAGTATTTCCATATTAGCCACATGGGAATCATAGGAAAAGCTTATGTTTTGTTTCCCCGCTCTAGTTTTTTAGTTAGGAGATTTGCCTAACATGAAAATTAAATTCGCTAGTGGGGCTGAAGAAGCGCGGAGGTCATGCATTACTATGCACTTCCACCTTTTTGAGGTACACACTTTGGTACCTCAGCAAAACTATTCGTAAAGAGTTTTAACAATTTATATATATAAACAAACTAAACTTTTCAGAGATTTAAATGTGCACACTGGAGTGCAGTGAAACAGAAATTAGACTAAATTTTATGTACCTTTTAAATCCTTGCCACATTTTTTTGTTACGTTTGAAGCAATTGTAAGCCATTTGAAGCGCCTATTGAATAATGAGACGTGAGATAGTTCCCCTTGACACAGTGCCATACTACAACTGTAGCGGTTCACAATCTGTCAACCGCTAGTATTCAGTGGGTAGATGGATGTTGCAGCCTTAGTCGCTTTGAGTCGTTGAACCTATAAATCAAACCAAATCAAACCAGACCCTGTCGGTGTTGAATAAGGGTTTAAACAACACTCAGTCTAGAATGATAGTATTACTAACACCAATTCCTGAATTATGCCAAACTGTACGCCATGTTATCCTGGCGCCTGAGCGCTGGATATCATGAGTAAAAAATATCATCCTTAAGGAATTTTGCCGGTTCGTATACTGAAGTCCCTCAATAGACAATTAGGGCATTAGATTGCACTGCTTTTCGATAGTAGCCTGCTCTCAAATTACAGAAAACAAACATCTACTTCTGTCGGAAAGAGATTTTGCCACTACTGTCAGTACTAACGGCACAAAATTACGTGCGCTGTATTGTTGCATGTGAATTTCTGGGCTGCCCATAAATCAAACTGCGAGGTTCAATTTAACCACGTATAAAACACATCGCAAGTGTTTCGAGCTCTGAAAAACTCTCTACAGGGTATGTTTAGTACGAAATGTCTGTTTTAGCGGGCGTCGTATAAACAGGGCACGACTGCAGTTTCAGGAACAAATGCACAACCCAAAAACCAGGAGATCCACTAGGCCACTGCGGGCGATGATTGAGTGCAGGCTGGTAGAAGAGAATTCCTGTACGCCTCACTGGACCTCTTCCATTTCCTTCAAGGCAGGCTCGCACGAAGACGCTAAAAATAACTCCACTTGGGACATGCTCTCTCCATTTAGGTTTCTCAGGCGCAGTGTTGTGCAAGCCCTCGATTTGGTCAGCGGTTCTGTTTCACAGTCCAACTATTGTAGCTGCTGCAAGGATGGTGCGCGTGTAGATTTATTGCGTTGCAGCACGCCCCTTCGCTAGTGCGACGATGTTTGCACGGGGTGTGCCACTCTTCACGAAATCATGCCAGCTCAGTGCAGTGCTGTTTGCGCCAGGCCTGGCGTGTGCCGCATCAAATAATCTGTACGCAAGTGAAAAAAATACTGTAATAGGGCGTTTATTGACGCTCAGATGGAGAGCTGTGAGGACAGGACCTTGCAACGGCGAGCCCAGCGTACTTCTTCTTCGTCGCACAACGCACAGGTGCATGTCGATGGCGATGACTATCACAGTACATTTTCCCCCCGGATAAAAAAAGGAGCCATCCTGGCGACTTATGGCGCGGAAAGCACAGCGGGGTCATAGAATGGCTTCAATCGGTTCACGTGAACTGTTTCACGACCACGGCGACGCAAGTCCGCAGAGGGCGTGACGGGCTCAACTACGTAGTTGACTGCAGATGTTTGCTGGAGGACCCTATATGGCCCGTGGTAGCGAGCAAGAAACTTCTTTGAAAGGCCAGGGGTTGTGGAGGGCACCCAGAGCCACACCAGTGTGTCCGGGAGATATGGTGAAGCTTCGCCGGTATCACGGAGGTATTTTTGTTGCCACTGATTTTCTGTTGTGAGAGAGCGGGCGAGCTGACGGCATTCTTCTGCGTACGTGACGGCATCGGATAGCGGGGAAGATTCGGAAACGTCAGGGCGGTAGGGAAAAAGTGTGTCCATAGTACAGGGTGGCTCGCGCCCGTAAAGGAGAAAGAATGGAGAGAATCCAGTAGTGGCCTGTGTCGCGGTGTTATATGCGTAAGTAACAAACGGTAGAACTTGGTCCCAATTGGAATGGTCGGTGTTCACGTACATAGCCAGCATGTCACCGAGAGTGCGGTTAAAACGTTCTGTCAGTCCATTCGTCTGAGGGTGGTACGAGGTAGCGGTGCGGTGTATGATGCGGCATTCTTTCAGGAGAGCCTCAAGAGCGTCTGATAAGAAAACGCGTCCGCGGTCACTGAGCAGTTCGCGAGGGGCACCATGGCGAAGAACCAGGTTTTTCAGAATAAAGGCAGCCACGTCGCGTGCGGAAGCAGAGGGCAATGATGATGTCTCAGTGTAGCGGGTTAGATGATCCACTGCCACGATAATCCAGCGGTTGCCAGCTGAAGTTGTAGGAAGGGGACCGTATAGATCTATGCCGACACGATCAAACGGACGGGCAGGACAGGGCAACGGCTGCAACGAAGCAGAGGACTTGAGAGGAGTTTTTCGGCGTTGGCAAGACTGGCAGGAGCGGACAAAATGGCGGACAAAGCGGTACATTCCACGCCAGAAGAAGCGTAGACGCAAGCGCGTGTAGGTTTTCAACACTCCGCCGTGGGCGCACTGGGGATCAGTATGGAAAGCAGCACAAATTTCGGCGCGGAGATGACGGGGGATGACTAAAAGCCACTTCCTTCCGTCGTGAAGATAATTGCGGCGATAGAGCAGCCCGTCACGAATTGAAAAATGGTGAGCTTGGCGGGCAAGCGCCCGAGACAGACGACCTGGAGAGTGACTTGAAAGAAAGTCCAGAAGTGTAGATATCCACGGGTCGCGCCGCTGTTCTGTGGCCATGTCAATAGTGGCAAGCGAAGACAAATCGTAGGCGCAGATCTCATCAGGCAACGAAGAGGGAGGCAGCGGTGAGCGCGAAAGAGCGTCCGCGTCAGTATGCTTGAGGCCTGAGCGATATATGACACGAATGTCATACTCTTGGAGGCGAAGAGCCCAGCGAGCAAGGCGGCCGGACGGGTCCTTGAGGGACGCCAGCCAGCACAGAGCGTGATGATCAGTGACCACATAAAATGGTCGGCCATAGACATACGGACGGAATTTGCCGATGGCCCAAATAATGGCCAAGCATTCTCTTTCCGTAACAGAATAATTGGACTCTGCCTTGGTCAAGGTGCGGCTTGCGTACGCCACCACATAGTCTCGGATACCAGGTTTGCGTTGGGTGAGAACGGCGCCTATCCCAATACCGCTAGCGTCAGTGTGAATCTCAGTTGGCGCATTCGGGTCGAAGTGGCGGAGGATGGGAGGCGAAACCAAAAGACGGCGTAAAGTGTTGAAGGCGTCATCACAAGCAGGTGTCCATGCGGAGAGGTCGGAGCTACCGGAGAGGAGCTGGATGAGAGGAGCAATAATAGAGGCGAAATTTAAGATGAAGCGGCGAAAGTAGGAGCATAGGCCAATGAAACTTCGTAGCTGCTTCAGTGATTTTGGGCGTGGGAATTCGGCAACTGCACGAAGTTTGGTGGGATCGGGAAGAATGCCATCCTTAGAAACGACATGACCTAGAATTGTTAGTCGGCGAGCAGCAAAGCGGCACTTCTTCAGATTCAGTTGGAGGCCGGCGGTAGCGAGACAAGTGAGAACGTCCTTCAGTCGGAGCAGGTGGGATTGAAAATCGGTAGAAAAGACTACGATGTCATCGAGATAGCAAAGACAGGTTCGCCACTTGAATCCACGAAGCACAGTGTCCATGAGGCGTTCAAATGTGGCCGGGGCGTTGCAAAGCCCAAAGGGCATGACGTTGAATTCATATAATCCATCTGGTGTGATGAAGGCAGTTTTAGAGCGGTCAGCGTCAGCCATTGGCACCTGCCAGTAGCCAGATCGTAAATCCAACGAGGAGAAAAACTCGGCGCCCTGCAAGCAGTCTAGTGCGTCATCGATGCGTGGCAGAGGATAGACGTCCTTGCGCGTGATCTTGTTGAGCCGGCGGTAGTCGACACAAAACCGGAAGGAGCCATCTTTCTTAGGTACCAACACAACTGGAGACGCCCAGGGACTGTGGGATGGCCGAATGACACCCCGACGGAGCATGTCGTCCACATGATCAGCAATTACTTGGCGCTCCGAAGCCGACACTGCGATAGGGGCGCTGGCGCAAAGGTGCAGTTTTACCGGTGTCGATGGTGTGCTCTACGACAGACGTGCGGCCCAAGTCAGTTTGAGGAAATTCGAATGAAGAAGCGAAGTTCTGCAAGAGGGCGACAAGTTGATCACGTTGCGCAAGTGGAAGATCAGCATCAATAGCATGTTGGAAAATGTCGGAGGGCGTCGAAGCGGTCGCAACATCGCAAGAGCACAGACTAACGTCGAAGGAGTGGGTTGAGTCAGCAACAGTGGTGATATGACTGGGATCAAGCTCTTCAAGACGTCCAATGCATTCGCCACGGAGCAGGACTGCTGGGCAAGAAAATGGGTTCGAGGCGTAAAGTGCACTCTTGCCGTCTTGAATTTCGAGAACAGCGAACGGAAAAAGGAGGCAGGGATGACGGGAGGTGGCTTCGGAAGGTGTAAAAATCGCAGTCAAAGGAGTTACCCACTCACAAGACAGTGGTACGAGGGCAGCAGAGAACGGAGGAATGTCGGTGTCATGGGCGACGAGAAGTTTTGCAGTGCGGGGAGGGGTATCACAGAAGGGGGCATCACAGAGGGGGGCGAAGGCAATTTGTGCACGAGCACAGTCAATAACGGCTTGATGAGTCGATAGAAAATCGTATCCGAGGATGATATCATGCGAGCAGTTCGGCAGAACATTAAACTCGATGGGGTACAAGACGTCTTGAATGAGCACACGGGCTGTGCAAGATGCGGAGGGGTGAATGTGCTGTGATGAGGCGGTGCGGAGCGAAAAGTCGGAAATCGGAGTGGTCACTTTGCGAATTCGACGGCAGAGCGCTTCACTGATGACGGAGACGGCTGCACCGGTATCGACGAGAGCGAGAACTGTGGCGCCTTCTACAGAAACTTTGATAACATTAGCGGGACGGCATGGAGGACTTGAGGAATTCGAAACAAGCGTAGTTCTTGCCCCCGGAACTGCGACTGTTAGTTTCCCTCAACGGTGCTGGTAGAACGTCGCAGCATTGGAGAAAGCGATCGGCGCCGAGGAGAATGTGATCGACGAGTGGTATAGGTTTGGCGATCTTGTGGGACAAATTGAGAACCGGGCGGAATCATTTGCGAGCGTGAGTCGGTATCGTACGGGTAAAATCGAATGTCAGGCTGTGAAGGTTGGAGGCGCTGGCGACAAAGGCGCGCAACATGGCCCGGCCGACCGCAGGCATAGCAAATCGGAAGGTTGTCCGTAGTACGCCAAGGTTTCATAGGATGTGGGCGGAACCTTGAGGGTGGGGCTTGAAACGAAGGCTCAGCATGCGGCGGTGAACGGTAGGCAGGGACCTGCACATAGGAGCCAGACGTGGGCGAAGGTGGTGGCCTAGCCGTTACTTGGGCATACGTGAGAGGTGCCGTCACAGGCGGCACCACGGGGTTGGACGGCAAGGCATCAGCGACGTGTTCTTGCACGACACGGCGTATAGCAGGGGCCAAAGATGGAGCCAGTTCAGGAACGAGGCGGCCCGAGTCTTGAAAATGGGGAAGGAGTGAGATTTGACGTGCGGCCTCTTCACGAATAAAATCTTTGATCTTTTGATTCAGCGGGCTCCCTTCAGAAGTTGGCGAACCACCCAGGGCTAATGCGGATACGCCTTCGTCGCACACACTGGAGCGGCGCCTAGAAGCGCGCCGCTTGCGGAGCTCGTCGTAGCTCTGGCAAAGCTTCACGAGTTCACTAACGCTGGTGGGATCTTTCGCTACCAGCATCTGGAAGGCGTCCTCAGAAATGCCCTCGAGGATGTAGCGGATTTTGTTTGCTTCCGGCATGGCCGGGTCGACTCGTTTGCAGAGATCAACGACGTCTTCTATGTAGCTGGTAAAGGTCTCATCAGCGCGCTGAACACGATCGTGTAAACGTTGTTCGGCACGAAGCTTACGCACTGCCGGGCGGCCGAACACTTCCGCGAAATTCTTTTTAAATGTCGACCAAGATGACAGGTCAGCCTCATGGTTGCGAAACCAGAGGTTCGCCACGTCCGTCAGATAGAATATGACGTTACTGAGATTGTATGAGTCATCCCACTTGTTGTAGGTGCTTACTCTTTCATAGGATGACAGCCAGTCGTCGACATCTTGATCGGCCGTGCCGCTGAACAGGCAAGGGTCACGCCGGCGCACGACGCCAGCACACATGATCGTGGGTGGAACGGCCGGCTGCGTCGAAGTGTCTTGCATGGCGGTCGTAGAGGGTAGTGTACGGCTTCGCAGTTCCAGTTTGGGTGGGATCGTTTCCGGCACCTCCGCCAATTGTAATAGGGCGTTTATTGACGCTCAGATGGAGAGCTGTGAGGACAGGACCTTGCAACGGCGAGCCCAGCGTACTTCTTCTTCGTCGCACAACGCACAGGTGCATGTCGATGGCGATGACTATCACAGTACAATACATATATTGATGGCGAACGCCTTCGACACAATATTTTACTTGTCATGTAATCCTGGTGAATGAATATCGGCCAATCAAGACACGTGGTTTTCCGCAAAGAGCATTCCGTTTTTGTTTTTGTTTTTCTTTTCTGATGGCTGGGCAATATAATACGTAGGGTTTGCCGGGCTGCATTGATTCAAGCAGAACAAGACATGACTCATTTTTGCTATGCACGTTTCTCGTAACAGGCCACTTCTACTGCATGAAACACCCTTTCACTCGAAAGACAAAAACTTTGGGTCTCCTTTTATTAAATGCGAATGGACATTGTATATAGAGCAGCGACCGACAGAACAACTCCAGTATTCGATAGCTTCAGACAGTTTTGAAGCCTTAGGCGCATAACACTATTAAAGCAGGTGATAAACTATTTTTTCGTATATTGATCACCAAGTGAGCAAACGGAACGTGCATTGACAGTGTTGACAATGACAGCATGAATGCGATAAAAACCACGTGCAATCAGGACTTCCGCTTGTAAAGCATAGCGCGATCTGAATGTTATCTGATCTGTCCTTTCAGAGTTTCCTCTTTATTGGGTAGTGGCTCGTTTTCGCTCCTCAGAAAAACCTGTGATTGTACATCTGAATATATATGCTCGCTGTGTTCTGTCTACTCGATAGGTCAACCAAAGGGTCCGTGTTGTTCCTTGTCAAGATGTGTAAGGACAAGCCTGCGGCCAAATATTGCGTGCATGTACCATCCAGCCGAGTTGATTACATTTGCATAAGGCGCCTGAAAAATACAAAAGAGCTCACTTTGCATACTGCAGCAAGAGGATAGAGATGTTGAAAGGATTCTATCTTGACTTGACTCGGTTAGTTTGATATTGAGAGTCCACTTCTGTGATATCATTTATACTGTTGAGAACGAGCAAACGAGTCAAGTACTGTACTTACATTAGCATTAGCGTTCTTTCGATCTCCCGCATTAATATGATATATATTATATCGAGAATAATACGAGTTGGCTTAAATTTCAGAGTGTGATATTTAGGAATCTAAGCTTCAGTCGTGCGTCTCCTATTCAGCAGACACATTTAAAAGAGGAATAGGAATTCTAAATGTAGCCAATACAGGTGCGTAGGTTTCAATTGCGAACACGTGTTACAACAGAAGACACCTTGTTTTTTAATGGTGTAAGCTGTTAAATCCAAAATCAGCAGATGTGCTGGTTTCAGTCTCAAACATGTGCTGCATCAAAATGTACGAACGATCTGTGCTGAAGTTTGTGCACCGATAATGTAAGAGATAAAAAAATTGCCTGAAGCGCTTTCACCTCTCTCTATGATAAATCACGTATCATTGTTTTATTATTTTATTTCGTGTCTGAGCAGGTTTAAAAAACACTTCATGCCGATGATCAAACTTGAGCCCAAAATCTATAATAAAGGACAGGTCTTGTTCATGCCGGGTAATTTTCAAACAAGATAGCTGTGTAGGCGACGCGTCTCTGTCAGTAAGGGGTCATTCTAATACCTCCGCTGTTATTATTAGAGCCACCACTATAGCAGAAAAATAGAACAAATTCAGCTATAAAATGGTGCCGTTTTAGTCCCAATGTTTAACCTCCGCGTGTAAGATATCATATCATGTCATTGACGTGCCAAGGTTACAAGTTTGCAGCCAACCCACTGACGTCAACCGGAATCAGGCACATTGCGTTAAACGGTCTTTCGTTGAACAGCGCATCTTTCTATGTCTTGTAGAAACTATTCAACCTTATATACGTCTCTTAATAAACTCATTCAATAAAAAAATTGTTCTCGCGCCGATAAATAGTCATGTCATGAGGCAAAAGAAGAAGTATAATAGCAAACAGTGTCTAGCAGCAAGTGCGCGTTGTTTTCGTGTGCATAATATAGTTAAAGTTTTATAATAAACACTACAATCTTTTTCATATAAGGTTGCGTACGTTTCAGTGTCTGCCTTCAGTAGTTCCATAAACTGAATGTAATTTATGCACGTTTTCAAACTGCTCAGCCCGCAAGGATGTTATGATCAATAAATTAAACAGTTTGCGAGCGCAGTTGCTCATCAAAATTTAGAACGACTCTGGCGACGCAGGTCCTTCTAATAAGCATGAAACACTTAAGACTCAGCCAACAGCCAAACGCTGCCTTCTTTCGGAGTTGTAAGCAAATAGCTATGCAAAGAGAGGCTTCGATTTCTGGGAAGTCCTGCTGCTAAATATGCAATAGGCTACTGCACACATGCAAGGAAGGAGGAGCGGATAAGTGCCCAGGAAGACCTTGCCATGTGAAAGTTCCTGCTATGGGACATAATACACGTGAATGCCGTGAGTTAGGGGTGGGAGAGGAGGGATGGCATTTAAGTGCCTAGAGTGACCTTGCCACGTGGATGTCCCAGTTCGATGTTAGTACTTTTATTGTGAAAAATCTCCGACAGTGAACACAGCGATTCAGAGACGTCAAATTATTCAATGGACATGCTTTCGTTCTCGTAACGTCGTTGTTGTGCGACAGATTTTGATTTTGAATTTGTGCAGGAGTGCTCCTGTTTAGATTATTTCCTAGCTGCTCATCCCATCTTTTACTTTCATATATTTACTTCAAAAGTGCTGCCAGCGACGCAGCGCGAGCACGCCAGTGCATGTATGAAGCCTAAAAGAGGGAAAACTACGCCGCTTAGAAAAGCCACTGACCGACATCCAACCCATCACCAAACTAGCTCTATCAATCGTACCGTTCAATTCCCGCCTGATTTACACCATTCAGTCATACTCTCTTCTCCACAAGCGACCACAACTACCATTGGATCTAAAGATTGCAAAGGCTGTAGATCCAAGGAACTAGCAAAGAAAGGCTAACTCTGCATTTTGGGCACGACCTAAAACTCATTATCGGCTTCTGTTTGCAGAATACCCTTGTGGATCCGTCTTCACCAACATGGATCTAAGCACTCGCCTGATTGCTAATCTTCTAATCTCAGATAATATCTAACACATGCTAGAATTCCACGAAGATCAAACAAACAAGATGAAGCCCCACTTAATCAAACATAACGAATGTGTCTACTTGGCCTAGAGTATGGATAGAAAGGCAAGAGCCACGTAATGCTGATTCTGATCTGACCTTTCCATCTGAAACAAGAGGGCCAAGTTGACAGCGCCTGCTAAATTGGCCATGTCATGTGTTTGAAGGACATCGAAAAGCTCACTGCGAGATCACTCTGTACCATGTCACTGGCCAACTACCACCAGGTCGAGTCATGTTCATGATTTTTCGCGAACAGCACCGACACCAGTTCCTAATTATTCAGGTACAGAGCCTTCCTGTTACTTGGTTTGCAGGAAATGAAAGGCTGCAGCCGCTGTCACACTTCTCGATAGGCGCCTCAACCACATCGAGAGGGAACCCATACAAACATTTCCTATGGTCAGCAATAGAAAATCCTTTTTGTATGGCCGGCTATAGAAATTTGGCCCAAATCTCTATAGCCGCTTCTATGGCTGTCTTTAGGTTTTTTTTATAGTCTGTTCTATAGAAGTGTTTAAGCTATTTTATAGACTTCTGGCTCCCTATGTACGGCAGTCTATAGCATTTTCTATGGTCGCATAGAAACGTTCATCGTCAGGAATAGAAAATCCCGTGTATTGTCGGCTATAGATATTTGGCCCAAAAAGCTATAGCCTGCTATAGAAGTCTATATGAAATATTCTGGTGTCCTAATATAAGTATTTGCAGTCTTTAGCATTTTCTATGGTCAGCTATAGAATATTCGCTCGCGCGTGCGTGTGTGTATGTGCGTGCGTTGTGTTTGTGTATGCGCAAGTGTGTATGTATATGTGTATCATGCTCTATATCTTCGGACGTTTATTTTCAATTCGATGAATAAATAACTGAAATTTGGCCAGCCGTCCCCACGACTAAGACCATCATGGGTCGGAGGTACTCACTGCAGGCGTATACGGCGACAGTGCTCCCACTAATTATACCAAGATTGTAACGTAATCCATTTGTCGTACAGCGTTGTAGTTGATTACATACGGTTTCTCGTTGCATACAGCACAAAACTCTTAATCAAGCTAGAGTACAAGTCACACGAGGGATTCGAACCGACGATATATGTACTTTAATATAAGAGTGTACGCCTACTGGTCTATAGCTTTTAGTATATACAATATTCTATAGCCAGCTGTAACAGGCTATATGACTTGCAGTCTGTAGCTTTAGAGGCATTGACATTTCTATAGACAGCTAAAGATAACTGTATGACTACTAGTCTATAGCTTCAGGAGCATACACTTTTCTATGTACAGCTAAAGCAGCTTATATGGCTATCAGTCTGTAGCTTTAGAGAAATTTAAATTTCTATAGACAGCTAAAGATAACTGTATGACTAATAGTATATAGCTTTAGGAGTATACTCTGTTCCATAGCCAGCTAAGCAGCTTATATGGCTTGTAGTCTGTAGCTTTAGAGACATTCACATTTCTATAGACAGCTAAAGATATCGGTGTTACTAATATTCTATAGCTTCAGGAGCATAAATTTTTCTATAGCTTGCTAAAATTGATTCTATGGCTTGTAGTCTGTAGCTTTAGAGGTACTCAAATTTCTACAGACAGCTAAAGATATCGGTATTACTAATATTCTATAGCTTCAGGAGCATAAATTTTTCTATAGCTTGCTAAAACTGATTCTACGGCTTGCAGTCTGTAGCTTTAGAGCCATTTAAATTTCTATAGACAGCTAAAGATAACTGTATGTCTAATAGTCTATAGCTTCATGGACATAGGGTTTTCTATAGTTAGCTAAAGAGATTTTGTATGGTCCAGAAGCTATAGACAAAGTGGTATAGAATTTTCTATAGCTGTCCATAAATATTTCAATGGCGCTTTATAGCCGACTATAAAAGTCCATAGACAGACATAGCTGGCCATAAACTTTTCCATGGAAGTACATAGACCATTTTTGTATGGGAAGGCAGAATGGTGAAAGAGAAAAAAAGGTAACAGTGGAGGGCTAGGAGTATTTTCAGTACCTATGGATCATTAACGCTGAAAGGTTTAATGCTCTGTTCTCCAGATAGCCCTCCATCGGTGTTGGCGTCGGAGTTGCCACAGGCAGTTCTCTCGCTGGGGACCGTTGCTCCCAAGTAAACGACGCTACCCCTAAGTCACGCAGGCACACTTCGGTGGCTTGTTTGAAGCGATGCTTTAAAAGTGTGTTCGGTGGGCCCTCTGTCCCGAAATCGGCGGGCAACTTCATTAAATCAGCGCAGCGCGAAGGAAGTGCGTGCGTGACGCCACGTAAAGGTTTCCAGAAGATCGGAGAAATGGTTCCTTTTTAGCGTGAGGAGAGCGCGTTGCGTGCATCGCCGTCGCTCCCTCCTCATGATTTGGCGGTGACGATGACTCCTTCGGCCGGAAAGGAGAAGCAACTAGATGCCTCCAGAAAGTTCGGCCAAAGCTCACAATTGATGACGCGAAGCTCGTCGGGGAGATAAGAGAACGCTTAAACAGTGAAAATTATGTGTATATGCGAGCCTGCTTTGGCGCGTGGTAGAAGACGTGGCGCGTCCTATATATTGAGGTCGCTGTGCGTCGGCAATCTAGCCAGCCTTAAATACACTATTGCAGCCAGTGTTGCAGTGCTATTGATCGGCTCCCGGAGTCAACCCGCTACTCGGAAAGACCACTGATCTGGGAGGAGCGGTACTCATCTACAGGACGGCCAAATCGTGACACTGCAGATGCCGGTCAGCGACAGCGCGCTGTGAACAATTTGGTGTGTTTATTTGCTCTGATTATCTCGTGTTTTGTTCAGTGTTGCAAAGCCTTTGTGTTTCTTGAAAGCCTCTTTAATTGCATGCTTTGCATCGCCTTTCTGTGCACCTGTTGTCTGTGCATTATTACGAGTGTAATTTCCTCTGTACCTTCTCTTGCTGTATAATGTTTCTGTCTATTAACTCTGACTGCGACCCCTTCTCAGGCTTGAACCGGCAAAAGCCAGGCAACAAACAGCTACCACCTTGTCACCACAGGTAGCTGACTTCCGGCTGAGCTTACCACGCAAGCAGAGGGCATCTTCTCTGAGACTGGATTAACTGACCCCACACACTGCAATTGTGTCCAGGAGTGCGTGAATCAATTGTGGCGCATCGTTAATGAAATATAATTATTAACGGGTGACACCCTCACATAAACTGGTCGCATGCGAATGTATGGTAATGAGCGTGTGTGATAACTGGAGGCACAAGTAAAAGATTTGTGATTAAACGAGTCGCAAGATGAGCCTATCCGACAGTTGATTGGGAGATGTCGACTTCAGCCAGTAGCGCTACCGGGCCATACCGTTAACAGGGAAACTTAAGTGGCCCTAGAATTGTTGACATCCATTTGTATCCTACTGGACAAGGGCACCCTTTGAGATTCACCTTTATGTCTACTCGATGTCGTGACTGGAATGCAAACCAGGTCCTCTGGCGCCATGGCAGTCGAGTGTTTTTAAATCTGGACCATTAAGGTGCGCATTACTGTTGTCAGGATTCTATCATATGCAGGTTACACGAGACGAAAGCACAACAAAGAATCTAATACAGTTCGATAAATGCATCATGGCTTTCTTTCCGGCAACTGTCATTTACAGCCAACCAAATGAACAGCGCAAGGACAGCAACAAAAGAAGAGAGATAGAAAGAGCGCCTCATTTAAAAGAAGATGATTGTAACGAAAAGTGTACTTTGTAATGTCTTTACAACGGAGCGGGCAGCTGAGATTGATAGCTACACTACTTCATGTGTCTCCAGAAACGAATGGTGTGAAACAACACGTACCATTATAGTGGAGAGAGCTTGTTGGCTCGGGAAGATATGACTCGAGAAGGCTAAGAGATTTATTCATCCCTCATATCCATGCTCCAGTTCCATGCATTTGCGCAAGCCAATATCCTGGCTCTAGTTAGGAGAGAAATTTGCATAAACCCAGCAAGGCTTGTTGCCATGGGCGCTTGCCGTGTACTTGGAGATCCATTAATTCTGCACTTTGACATTCGCATACATTTACTGGACATGAAGAATAGGGCCGAAATTGATCGCCCCTGGAATAAAGCGAGCAAAGCATTCTCGAAAGCTAAAGAGTGTGAACGCAATGCAGCAGTGCTCCATAGGCGTTTTTGTCAACGTATTCTTTCCATCACCAAAGGAATTAGTGATTCGTTTCATGGCGCAGAGATGTTCAGCTTGTCCCTACTTCACTAAAGGCATACTTTCATGTGCGTCTGACAAGGTTTAAAGCGACACGTCTCTCCACATATTTTTCACAGTTTGCGACCTCCTCGGCGTGAAATCTCTAAGTCGTGTGAATCCTGTATATGGGCGCAAAGCATTGATGGGTAGGGTGCAAGTCTTAAAAGAAACGTACTTTACATTTCTTATTTGAAGTGCCCAAAGAAAGAACCGCGCAGGAAAAGTTTTCTTTATGGGAAGAATGTACAGACTCAGATATGATGCAGGCACCGTCACCATACTTTAACTGAAACTTTCAATTATCTGTAAAAATAAAGGCATAGCTGCTGCCAAAGTTCTGTAAGTGTGTCGTGTAGTACAATCGGCGAAGTACAGAAGACGTTAGAACGGCACTTCTCTCTTAAATATTAGGGACAGAATCGAAAAAAAAAATTAGGTGTCAGGTAAACAGAAATGCTGGCCCTGAACTATGAAAAAATAATATTTATCCTTGTTTAGTTTCTTGTTGACGGGAAAAAAAAGATGCATGTTTTTTCTGCAGTGCCAGACGTGAAAAGGGTACGTCAAACAGGCTTATCTTGCTTTGAGTAACCCGTCTCTAACGACGGACGACATGTGAAGGGCAGCTGTAGTCAATGTGTTGTCTTCGTCAGGATTTTTTTTTTTAATTTTGCACCATCGAAAAAATTAAAAACGCTTCGTGTAGTACAACCTCAAGGCTATTACATGCAACAGTTTCTTGT
>NC_139344.1:385760874-385933374 GCF_055883805.1 Amblyomma maculatum
TCAGCGAGCTCACGTGGACCGGAAAGGGAGAATTGAATTCCGGCGACCATTATGTCTTTTATTCTGGGAACGAATCCAAGAGAAGGAATGGGGTCGCCCTTATAGTAAACAGAAGAATGGGCGAAGTAGTGCTAGGGTACAACCCCAAAAACGACCGAATGATTTCACTTCGGATCCAAGGTCAGCCTTTCAACATAACAGTTATCCAAGTCTATGCACCAACGACTACTGCTGAAGAAGCTGACGTTGAGAGATTTTATGCTGACCTGCAATGCCTCTTAGACCTCACTCCGTCATGAGACGTACTTTTTCTCATTGGAGACTGGAATGCTAAGGTGGGGAGTGAAGAAATATCCGGAATTACAGGCAAGTTCGGTCTCGGTGAGGCAAATGAACCTGGGCAGAGGCTAGTAGAGTTCTGTCAAGAAAATAACTTGACCATTACGAATACTTATCTTCACCAAAACAAGAGACGCCTGTACGCATGGACTTCACCGGACGGTCTGTACAGGAATCAGATTGATTATATTCTTTGCCGGCAGAGATGGAGAAGCGCTATACAAGCAGTAAAAACAAGGCCTGGGGCCGATTGTGGCACCGATCATCAGCTTCTTGTTGCCAAATTTAAGCTTCGATTGAGGAAAACGCAGAAAACTAGAAGGCCTTTCAGGTATGATCTGGATCAAATTCCATCAGAATATGCTGTTGATGTGAGGAATCGGTTTCAAGAACTAGGTCTAGAAAACAGAGAGCCTGAATAGATGTTGGACTGATGTGCGTGATATAATACAAGAAGTTGTCACTAAGGTAGTTCCAAAGCAAAAGAAATGCAAGAAAGCAAACTGGTTATCTGAAGAGGCTTTGCGAACAGCTGAGGAAATGAGGATGGCAAAAGTTACGGGGGAAAAGGAATGATACGATGCTCTCAATGCGGATTTTGAGAAAATCGCAAGAAGAGATAAGAATGCCTTCCTGCACATACAATGCCAAGCAGTTGAGGACTACAGCCAGTTTAGGAACACAAGAGCTCTGTATAAGACAATCAAAGACATCAAAGGAAGCTTCTGTGCTAAGCTGGGCGTGATAGAGGACAAACGAGGCAGGGACCTCACGAAAGCCTTAGAGATAAAAACGAGGTGGCAGTAATACCCAGAAGAACTGTACAAGAAGGAACCGGATGTGCAACCCCAACATAAGACGGCTGTGATTACTGATCTCGAGCCGGGCATCCTGAAGAGAGAAGTTGAATGGGCCTTAGCCAGCCTTGCTAAGGACAAAGCTAGCGGAATTGATGGCATTCCAGCTGAGTTGCTTCAAAACCTCAACCATGACGACGCTGTTAACGTTCTGTATACATTATGTCAGAAAATTTAGACAACCCTGCAGTGGCCACAGGATTGCAGGAGGTCAGTTTACATCCTTATTCCAAAGAAAGGCAGTGCCAAAGATTGTTCCAACTACCGCACGATCGCGCTTATTTGGCATGCTAGGAAGGTGATGTTGAAAATCCTCCTAGGTAGGCTGCAGCAGTATATGCATCGGGAGCTTCCGGACGTGCAAGATGGGTTTCGCAAGGGCAGAGGAACTAGAGACCAGATTGCCAACCTTCGCTGGATCATGGAAAAAGCAAGAGAGTTCCAAAAACCCATCTACTTCTGCTTTATTGATTATGCGAAAGCGCTTGACTGCGTAGATCACAGCAGATTGTGGCAAGCTCTCCAAGAGATGGGAGTTCCAAATCACCTCATCTATCTCCTCAGGAACCTGTATGAAGGGCAAGAGGCCACAGTCAGAACTGGGCATGGTCTTACTGATTGGTTTCCGATTGAGAAAGGAGTAAGACAAGGCTGCATACTGTCGCCCTGCCTATTTAACCTCTATGCCTGAGTGCATCATGAGGAAGGCCTGTCTGGACAAGTCTTCAGCTGGAGTGAAGAATGCTGGGAAACGTATCAACAACCTTAGATATGCGGATGATACCACAATTATGGCAGAATGTGAAGTGGAACTCAAGAGACTTAAGATGCGCGTGCAAGAAGAGAGTGAGAAGTTTGGGCTTAACCTGAACATTAAAAAAGACAAAGATCATGGCGTCTTGCCCCTTTAAGTCCCGGAGCATCAAGGGACAAGAAGTGGAAGCTGTGACAGATTTTCTCTTCTTGGGCTCCAAGATAACCTCGGAAGGAGACTGCAGCCATGAAATTAGGAGACGCCTACTTCTGGGAAAGACAGCCATGGCTAGCCTTGACCGCCTAGTAAAGAGCAGCGACATTAGTCTGTCAACCAAGATCCGTAAAGCTCGTGTTATGGTATTTCAAGTTGTGATGTATGGATGCGAGAGTTGGACTGTGAAGAAGGCTGACCGCTGAAGAATTGACGCGTTTAAATTGTCGTGCTGGTGGAGAATATTGAGAGTTCCTTGGACGGCCAGAAGATCAAATCAGTCGATTTTGTCGACCATAAACCCTGACTGCTCATTGGAGGGTCAAATTCTAAAGTTAAAGCTCAGCTACTTTGGTCATCTGATGAGAAGAGAGGAGTCGCTGGAGAAAGATTTGATGTTGGGAAAGGTTGAGTCACCGGAGAAGGGGTAGGCCGCGAACGCGATGGTTAGGTGGCATCCTCGAGGCGCTGCAGATGAAGTTATGTGATGTTAGGAAGATAGTGAGAGACCGGAAAGCGTGGCGGGATATGGTCCATAGGATCACGAAGAGTCGGACACGACTGAACGACTGAACTGAACTGACTGCGCGTAGACGTTTTATTACGTTCAAGTGTGTATCGCAGCATAATCCAGCAACTGAGATAGTTTGTGAGCAATGCGCCGCAGGTTTTGGAGGACCCCTTTAATATATAGATAAGCAGAACATTGAACAAGAAAATGGGCGCAAAGCTATCAACACACGGGACGAGGGTGCATTATTCTGCATCAGAAAGGAAGAAAGAATTAATACTTTAAAAATGTGCCCACCATTGCCCGTGAGTACAATCTCCAGCACACTAGTTTGAAAGGCGAAGGGAGGTTGCTGTTGTTTTTTTTCTGCGATCTCATCAGCTCCCTTAAATGGTATCGTGCTTTGAAAGAGGATCGACTGCGGCAAGTATTGGCGAGTAGCACATTATGGTGCACGTGAGTTTGAACACTATGCGTACCCTTTATGAAAGCAATTCTCTTTATGGAATACGAAACAGCTTTAGAAAAAACCCGCCATGTCGACGCCACCGCATTTGCAAACTTTAGCTCTAAGCTGCAATAGCTTCCTGATCAATGAAGAACGCGATTTTCTTATTCAATATCGTAATTGTCGAACGGTTATCGCATGAGCAATATATAAAAAAACACAAATACGTTGCCTGAATGAAAATCACGTCAATTTTGTATCAAGAGCTTGAACGCTTATGAAGTATACCATAATAATAGGGTCTCTGTGTCATGAAAACCAAACATTTCTGCATTTGACATCGTAGACGCATTTAAGGAGCTTTTTCTAGGAGGTCAAGCAGAAAACGTTTCAGTTTGCCCTTCTTTTGTGTTCGATCTCAATGAAGGCGCAAGGCAAGACACCCGTGTAGTATGGGATCTCAGTGCACTTTAAAAAACCTTTGTCGTTCGAAATTTTTTTACCTCTCCTCTACTCCGTAGCTGAGAGCTTTAACGGCGCTTGTCTTGTATTCTTCTCTATGTCCATGTTCCGTCTGCGCCCTTTTATTCATCATGAGCTTTAGCACCTCTGGGCGTTAATCCCTATTATCATGACAACCATGCCAACCTTGCATTCGCCAAGGCAACTTCAAGTTCTGGTCATTCTGGTATGAAATGTGCAACATTTACAAGCAACGGGTCAATAACACCTTTAAGACCAAAGTTCTGCCTTACGCTGGCAATACTTTTCGAAAACGTGATTGAATCATTCTTTTTACGTTTATAACTGCTACATTTTGTTGCAAGTTTTCATGAAGATCTAGACTACGCTGCGACATGCAGCTGAAGACATTACATTATATGATATTCAAGTTCGGAGCTGCGCTCCTCATGAAAACCGCGGGCGAAAGCGCGAACCCAGATCAACACCAACCGCTACCTCGGAAGCTATCAGCAGGGTTAGTACCTCCCTAGCGCCGGCTGAGAGTGCAGTTCATGATCCGAAGCTCCCATTTTTCCCTGGCGATTTTGATTGCGAGGACAGTAGGAAGGAACGCGTGGTGTCCTTCGAGGCTGGCCTTTAAAACACCAAGCAGCATCTTACATAACTCATAGTTGTACGCACGTGGCAGGTGGCATCTGAAAGGGCAGGTCTTTTTTAGCACATCGACACGTTGAGAATGAAGTAATCAACCTCTACTTGATCAGGACATGTTCTGCAAAGCGCAGGACGAAAACGTGGAAAGACCGCATTTATGTATGATGCAGTCATCGATGCGTGGTTATCACGCCGATGAACCCATGGGCAGGAATCAAGGCTCAGAATGACTTGCAAGTGGCGGTAAAGATTTGTCCAGTACTGTAAAGTCAGGTTACAAAACATGGCATTAGAAAACAACTCCAACATCTCTTTGAGACGGCCCATTATAGATAATTTAAAACCGTGGTAGTCTATCTCCTCATGTACTGATCGAGAACCACTAACCAGATGAAGACAGCTTACGCAAAGGTCTCAGTGGTGACGAGGCACTGTACTGCCAGTAAGGTAATACCGGCTGGTTAAATGGGCGCTTCCATATCGTAGGTGCCAGTGCCAAAGTTCGGCTCGTAGAAAAACGGAAGTCCTACACTAAGCTAGAGAGTGCATCGTTGGAGGTCAACACTATGGTGACAGGCGCTTTTATTCCGCTCGACAGCAAACACTGGAGGTGAAAAATATAGGCCAGGTGTGGAGCGAAGTCCCCGATGTTTTCCAAAGAAAACATCGATCGAAAACATAGATTTCCTTTGCATTGTGTGAAGTTTTCATGGCTTTCCTTTAACGCTAATCTACGCAGACATTTTTGTTTACTGCGTGGTTTTTGTGAAAACTTAAGCCAATTCACTACAATAAAAATAAAGCAGCTTACAATGAATACACAGTGTGCAAATTGCTTCATTGATATCACCTGGTCTGGCTTCGACTCACTTGTATTAGCGCAACGCCACAAGTGCTTTGCTTTGAAAACCACTCGGAACGGTACTCGTCAGATTTTTGCATCGTGAAAAGATAATGTCAAAATAAATCCTTGCAGGTTCGGCATATTTACCGTAATTATAAATTGTCATTCATGTACGTCATACAACATGAAGGCACACAAGCGTAAAATAATCAAGTTACCCTTGTTTCATGGGCACAAATATGTTAAAAATAATTGCGTAAGATAGAACCCACTGCTGTACGGCAAAGTTTAGCTTCATATTTATTACAATAAATCAATGTTCTAAGTACATGAACATTGCGCAAACAGCAAGGAAAAAAATATCATATCAACACGGCGTAGAACGTCCTAACAATAGAAAAATATACCGTACAAGATAGGCAGTGCAGAGCACAGCAATAAGTGTAAGCACAATTCCAGTTGCAACTCTTGGCATTGTAGGCAGTGTGCTTACTGCGTGACGAGATCCGCATGGTCACTGCGGCCATTTTGCTTCCTAAGAGATCTTTGAGGTCACTGCGAGAGGGAGAGAATAGCAGTCGTTCTGCTGGCCCACCCCCACGGAACTCCCCCGAGAGCCGGCGTAAATCACCCTCCTTTCTGTTCTTCCCGCGCAAGCCACACGTCCATTTTCGGCCACCTCCCTGTGATGTATTGGGCTGCTGTTGTTGACGCAATGCTGCTCGCGTGAAGTGGACGCAGGATTGAGACCGATTGCCCTTAGTATGTGGATGAAGTGCCACTGAACAGCACGATTTTAAGTAATTAACCCCACTACAAGGCACACAATTCTATATTAATATTAATTACACTGAAGGTATCCGTTACAATAGATACAACATATATGGAATTTTGTTCCATCGGCCGCATATTGCAAACTTTGTGTAGTCCGACTGAAATTAACATATCTAAAGCATTATCAATAAATCAGAGTGCAGTGAGATATCTTATTTAGAAAAAGTAATGTAAATTGCAGCTTCTTCTTAAACTTTTTCAGAGTCCATGATAATTCCTGTAAAGCCTGTGTGCGGAGTTTCACGTATATACATGTATTAAGGGGAAGGCCTTTGATGGTAATGCTTTAGGGCCGCGTTCTGAGGAGCAGAAAAACGGAGCGCCATGTGGCCGACCAAAATCATAAATTCCATGGGTACCATACCTCCGCAAGCAAATCAAACACTAAACGTTGAGAAGCATATACTTCATACCTTTCAACATATGAGCCTAATAGTAATATATACTGTTATGATAATTTATTATTTTCTGCCTGCTGACAAGGTTTTTTCATTAGTAGAACACTTGTGGAATGCATTGTTGTATGCACAGTCGTGGGCAAAAGTGGTATACAACACTGCGTCGGTGATGATGCTCGGGGAAACTACCTTAAAATGCTATCCAGTGACAGCGACAGGGACAGTGATAGCAGCGCATGCAAGTGGATAAAATATGGCACCGCCACTAACGTTTCAATCTCAGATAACTGTTGCTAGATAAAGTTGCAATGCAGTTTTCCAAAGCTCCCCTCCAGGTTAAGTGTTCCGTACCATTTTTGCTCATGACTGTACATTATAAACAGCAGAGTCTATCAATGACACTGCTGTGAGCGGTCGCCTAATACGTGTGACCATCAGAAGTCCTTTAACATGCGCTGAAATTGAACTGCGCCACACACCTTTTGAATGCCACATCCTTGGGCTCAAAAGCCAGACTGCAATAAGAGCAACACACATTTGGGAGTTAGTTCCTCAGAATCGCTGATAGCTTTTGTGTGTTTGAAAAGAAAAGCTCTATCTCAAGCCAGTATTATGTAGCCAATTAAAAATGAAGCACGGATCAAGAAAACAGCGTGGAATCCTGGATATTTCTTGCAACGAGGGCAGCGCAGAAAGCACACAAAAAAGAAGAGATTACACAACACACAGGGCGTAATTACTGAATGTCATACCGTTGAGACAACGACTCTTAAACTATACGAATATTGTAAAGGGTCAGGCCAAAATCAAAAGTCTCTGACGTTGCTGCCTTATGGCTGAAAGTAATCTTCGATGGCTGAATGCAATATTAGCTCAACAATACTTCCACCACTGATGAAACTAGGCGTTCGACAAGTGTCCATCAACATATATTTTAAAATGCATTTTATGGCAATGCATTTATCCACAATATGGTATTGGATTGACATTGCCGTACTTTGGTGCACATAAATGCCGGTTGCCTCGCTATTTGTTGAACTGCGATCCCCTCAGGCATATTTAGCTCTGTTGACTTATCCCTTCACTTGTTTTGACGCCATCATGTATTATGGTGTAAGAGTTTTATTCTAGATTGTTTGGCACCGATCAGGCTGCACCAAGGCGGCTTTGGTCAGTGATATTAGGCGTCCATAAAATCCTGATTACAGTAGACCAGAGAATAGATACATTCTTCGAGTCTTAGACCGTTTCGCAACAGCTCTTGATAATATTAACTCATAGGTGGACCTTTTTCAATGATTTAATAACATAATGGGAACTATTTCAATTTTGCTATCATATGCGCCACATGTAAATATGCGTTACAACCGTGTGTACAAGACAGGCTTTGGCCTATCAATGGTAACAAAATATTGATGGACGTTTTCTGGCTTGATAACATATGCGTCAAGTTGTACGCTCGTGCGATGTTTTACCAGGAGATAACTAGAATCATCTGTGGAATCACCGTTCATGACTCCACCGTTAAAATGAGCTCATACGCCTATAGTTGTCAATATAGTGCACTTACCTAACAGGTGCCATCAACCTTGCAGAGCACAGGTCCAACTCAATCTTTTATCTGTCGTGCTGTACAAATATCCTTCAAGGAAAGGAAGGATAAACGTCAGCCGCAGATTCAGAGACAAGCTAGCGACGTGTACTGCAAATGGGTGCCACCTATGTGCTCCAGCCGACCCTAGCGCGTTTTCAACACCTATGGAAAGATAGACCGCGGCGACGTCGTTACGGCCTGCGAGCCTCACGAATGCTCCTGACGTAGCAATAAAGAACGTGGCGGCCCCTTTAGATGAGTGTAAAAGATGTTCTACAGTCATATTTTCCTTTGGTCTTCAGACAGCTATGATGATGCTCGGCACTTTGATATCGTTGTTGCATAGCATAGTAATAAGAAGAGGATGTTAATTTGAATTAAAAAATAAGTTCAAGATCGTACCTGATGAATGTAATTGAGGAAGTTGTGACAATTTCTTAAATGTTTTTTTTCTTCTGTGTTAGAGATTGAGATTATAACTATATTATGGAGCAAGGTCAAGAAATTCACCTAGGCTCCTATATAGCTAACAGAACCTGCTGACGAGAACATCTGAAATGGAATATCATATCTCCAGCCAGGAAAACTGGAGTTAGCCTGTCGAGTTGGCTCCCTGTGTCCTCTTGCTAACACTCGCATCCTCACAGAGAAATGTCACAGCGTGCATACTTCAGAAAACGCCGTATTTGTCCCGTTCTTTCATATGTCATCAATTTAATAACCGCTTAAATGCACAGAAAAGAATATGACAAAGAACGAGGGGTAGCGACAGAACGAAACCTCAAACAGAGTTCGCTTCGTGACTCTGCTTACCGCCAGAAATAGAAGACTGCGTCAGCAATGACATTTAACTGCATGGCTCCCCTCAAGGACCGCCTTGCATTGAATCCGCTAGGGATTAAGAAAGAGGAATCTTTCAATACCTCTAAGCTTTATCGTACTTTCCTAATAGCCACATTTCTAGACAGCACATTTGGAAACTTTATAAAGGAGGACATTCATGAAGCAGTGTTCTTCACCTTGTAACGCATTCCGCCCTTGAAATGGCTGGTTCCTGAACTCCGCGACAGTAGTAGCACAATCGATTACTTTTTTCCACATTTCACTTATTTTTTTTTTTTTTTTTGATACTGTGAATCCCATCAGGGATTGTAACAGGAAGGCTGTGAGCATAATATAGTAAAGCATAAAAGCATACATAATAATACATGGTATAGAGTGTTACATGCAGCTTACAACAGGATATATCACATATATTAATAATTACATGATTGCGGATGATAACTAGTACAAAAGGATTATAGCAAGAACAAATTCAGTCGCAATGTCAGCGAGGAGATAAGTATTATTTCTAATTGACAGTCAAGGCACAATCAAGGTTTAAAATACTAAAAAAATGAGAAAATCGACTATAATGAATTCACAACTTGAATCAGGCACAAACAGGCAAGTAAAAATAAGAGAACAAGGAAGCATAAAAATAAGAAATACAATTGTTACTGCAATGGGTATAATTCATCTGCAATAAGGGAGCAAAACTCAGCTAAGGACGTGCTGTTAGTAATGCGGGTGTGTAGATTGTTTCATTCTCGTGTTGCCCTTGGAAAAAAGGAGTATTTGAAAATATCAGTATGAAATGAAAATTTGCCTAATTCATGCGTACGGTTATAACGGGTTAATCAGTTCGAGGACGTCGGCATGCACTTTGTAATAGTCAGCTTTAGCTGGTTGTGTATTACCTGGTATATTATTTTAAGTCTTGCAAGATAGGCTCTTTTTTCTAAGGTTAGAAGTTCTGCACGTTTCAGTAATTTTGTTGGTGAGTCTGTAAAGGAGTGTTTATTACATATAAATCTTAGTGCCTTTCTTTGTACTGCCTCCAGTTTTAGTGAGCTGTTTAATAAACGGGAACCAAACGGTATTAGCATACTCTAGTACCGGTCTGATAAGTGTTTTATATGCAAGTAACTTTGGTTCAGGTGGTGCTAGTTTAAGACGCCTGTTAATAAAGAATAGCTGTTTTAGGGCGGTTGATGTGATGTTGTTAACGTGAGAGTTCCAGCGGAAGTCAGAAGTTAGTGTCACACCAAGATACTTATGCTCATGAACAGATCCAAGGGGAATGTTGTTAAGGGTGTACTGAAATGCCGATGAGTGCTTTTTTCTTGTTATAGATAAAAGAACAGACTTTTTTAAATTGATATTCATTTGCCAGTCCTGGCACCACTGAAATAATACTCTGTGTACATGAACTCTGCACTAATTACGAGAACAAGAAGGGGATATCAACATGATACAAAATACAACGCAAATAAGCAAATATACACCAAAACCTAGGTAACCCAGAGCACAGCACTATCAATGACTACTGCGGTCCGATCTCTCTCCGGAAATTATAATTCTCTTAACTGACATTATTCATACTGAATTCGTCTCTTCCAGAAAAACCATTTGCAGTTTGTGTGCATCATGTGTATTTACTAAACCTTTAAAATGTCTAAGGTATCATTCCTCTGTTTCTGTGTGCAAAGCCTGCTTTTCAAATTCCTGAAACTTGGTTCGTCATTCCTCTAATATAGAGTAAGTGCACGGTTTTTGGATACTGTACTAAAGCGAGATCCTTAGGGTCATTATGCTTTAGGGTTACGTTCTGAGCTACAGAAATGCAGAGCGCGTTGTAAAACATCAAATTCAATAACAGCCGTATTTCCTGTGCTACAAAAATAACTCGTTTGAATAAGAATTAGTGGGAAAAGTTATAAAGTCTTGGTATATGAGTAACTGAATTAATCCCATGTCTGCAAAACCTCCCGGTGTAAATCAAATGTCCAACGTAGTGGAGTATAGAATCCAAACTTTTGAACGGAAAAGCCAAAAAATAGCACTGTCTACAGGAATGATCGTTAAATTTTTTGTAGTGCTTGGGAAAATGAAGCAAAGAACAAGATCCATTCTGTAGAGCCCATTATAGGAGAATGAAAATCATGCCTACATAAGAAGCATTTTATCGAAGTTATGTAATGCCGCCTACAATATAGGACACACAGACGCACACAAATCACACATATTTCCTCCTGACAAAAAAAGACAAACCAGTGTGTGAAATGTTCGTTAAGGAGCTCACAGTGATCACATTTTAATGTCATGCCCAAGATGTGAAAATCTTAGGAAAATATATTTTACTGTATATTATAACGAATACAATCCATTTCATCATGCATTGCTTTTAGGCGAGAAAGCTTTCGTAGATTTTGCTCTTGTTTTCGGTTTCTTAAGAAGGCCAAGGTTTTCAATCAAATACGATTGTAGTAGCTCTAGGCATTTTGCATGACAAATAATCTAACCTTCTGTTTGCGCATCGTATCCAGAGTTGCTTATGCGCTATAAAAATCCATATAACAATTTTTTTTCGAGGGCGAACATTTAGTTTTGTTTCATTAGTCTAGTAGCAGTAGAATGCATTGTGCATCCTAAATGTGCAGAAGCCTCCTAAGATGTCATTGCGGGTGAATGCGGATTAAGTTCCATATGAGTTCCTTTCATATGCGCCCACTTTGTGTTCGCCACAATGCTTTTGCTACACCATACGGCTGAGTAATATCGCCTAAAAGGGTCAAATGCTACCGCCTTGTGCTAACGCATCCTAACAGCAATGACACCTACCTACAACTGCCAGAAATTTGTGCAGGTTTATTAGTTCCTCTGAATCGCTGGTAATTAACCCATTAGTTTTTGAAAATACAGCATATCTGTAGCTAGCATTGTATTAATGAAAGAAAATAAAGCATCGGTGAAGAGCGTGGACATCTACTGAATGCTTGTAAGAAGTCAGAGCAAAAAAGGACGGATACAGAAGAGAAAAAGTGACAAAAAGGACGTAAGTACTGAATTTTATACCTTACGTACAGAACGTACTCTGAAACTAGAAATATTGACATGTGTCAAGTCAAATCAAAACGCTTCTTGTTCTTTCCTTCTTGCTGAAAGAAATGTGCGAAAGGCGCCAAAAAACATTACCTCAGTAGTATTTTAAGCAGTGATTAGTAGCTGTTTAATAAGTCTCCATCTAAAATCGTATTTTAAATTGTATTTTATGGTATGAATTTCCGTGTGATATGTTGTGTAACGGCCAATTCCTCAATTTGGTGTCAAGAAATGCTCTTCTCTGGCTATTAGTGAAACTTTGATCCCTTCATTCATCATTAGCTCCGGTGACATTCCAGTTCTTTATAAATGATCACTTAATTGTCATGCTTTAATAGCTTTATTTGGTCCTGATCATTTACGGTCCGGTCACTTTACCCCAACGCAGTTTTGCTCACTCATTTTCGATAGCAGTAATTGCGTGGTTACAGAGGAGCTACAGAATGCATAATTTGGTCGCGTATCCAACCGTTTCGAAAAACCTTGAGATTTTACGATTAGATGCTTATCTCAATTGACTTGGTAACTTAGCGGCGTGGCTTTCAATCTTGCTAATAAGGAAGCAACATATTATAATGCGTGTACGTGTACCTGCCTCAATGTGGTTAATATTGCGGTACAATAGACAGATGAACATTTAATTTCTTCACCGCGAACCGTAAACGTACGCTCTTGGCAAGTTTCAGACACACGGAGCAAGACCAGCGTACTTATTAGACATTATTCATTTTATCACAGCTAGTTAGCGCATCTGCACAATCTCGTCACCCCGGCGCGGTGGCGCAGTGGTTAAGCTGTTCGACTACTGTTTCCAAGGATGCGGGATAGAACCCTGGCCGCGGCGGCCTTTTCTAAATGGAGGCGAAAATCAAGCCACCAGTCTCCTGCGCGATGTCAGCGCATGTTAAAGAACTCGAGGTGGTCAATATTTCCGAAGCCGTCCAGTACAGCGTCTCTCATAGCCCGAGTCACTTTGGGACATTAAACCTCACAAACTAAACCAATCATTCTTGTCATCATACGACGCTGATGTTGACGCTGCCACCATTCCTCTAGGCCGCAGGTTCGTCTCAACCTTTTATCGCCCCCTCTCTCATACAACCTTCAACGTGAACCAAACAAGGGTAAATCTCAACCACTTAGGCAGTGGCAAGACAGCAGCATAGACCGCAAATGAGCTCTTGCGTCCCGTTAGTGCATGTTCCAGGCGACCCCAGCGCTGTTTCCATGACCTGCGACAAGCGACATTGCAGCAATGCCATTATAGACCATGGCTGATATATACAACTTCAAACGAGGGCAGAAGTACTCTATACCTGCCTCTGTGTTCTGGCCGCTAAAATAATGCGGAGTATAACGCTATCCTTGTTGTAGAGCATACTGAAGAGTGAATTTTAGCCTAAAATCAGAAATAAATGTGTGTGTGTGCGTGCGTGTGCGTGCGTGCGTGCGTGCGTGCGCGTGCGCCTGTGCGTGTGCGTGTGCGTGTGCGTGTGCGTGTGCGTGTGCGTGTGTGTGTGTGTGTGTGTGTGTGTGTGTGTGTGTGTGTGTGTGTGTGTGTGTGTGTGTGTGTGTGTGTGTGTGTGTGTGTGTGTGTGTGTGTGTGTGTGTGTGTGTGTGTGTGTGTGTGTGTGTGTGTGTGTGTGTGTGTGTGTGTGTGTGTGTGTGTGTGTGTGTGTGTGTGTGTGTGTGTGTGTGTGTGTGTGTGTGTGTGTGTGTGTGTGTGTGTGTGTGTGTGTGTGCCACTGTATGCTCAATATCGGTTCCACCAAAACTTGTATTCACAAAACAATGCCTCTGTGCAAGCTGAGCTGTTATACAAAGTGACTCAGATGCTACCAAACTTTGCTGGAATTATCTCACAAGCATCACTGCAAACATCGACTCATTGGCTGATACCAAATCAAGCGTCTTTGAGAATTCGGCTAGCATAACGCATCTTAGTTATTTGTAGCCCGTGTTAGACATTTTTGTTCTTGAATTTTGATCTGATCAGCTCTATCACTGCCTCTTCGGACTGTTTTAGGACTCAAAGCAGCGAGAGAGCGAGAAGCTTCTGAAAGCAATTAACGCCAGCGGTAAGATAGACACTATAGT
Source organism: Amblyomma maculatum (assembly GCF_055883805.1). Classification (NCBI taxonomy): domain Eukaryota; kingdom Metazoa; phylum Arthropoda; class Arachnida; order Ixodida; family Ixodidae; genus Amblyomma; species Amblyomma maculatum. The sequence continues at coordinate 385,774,807 of NC_139344.1, forward strand.
GCTAATAAAAAATTGCATCAGTGGAAATATTAAAACACCGTCGCACTATAGCTTAACAACTACAAGGCATTAGATACTGCGAGCGAGTAGAAAACATAAAAGTCTTTTTTACATCAACTATTTAGACAGGCATATTTTGTAGGGTTCACGGTGTGGGTCTTGCGAACATGCCAACATCTACAGTTAGTTCTGGAATGAATACTCTGCAACATATATCCTCTAATTCTCTTATTCCTTTGATAACCATTGAAGGTTACGCTTGTCTTTTACCTCCGGTCACACACTTTTCATTTTATTCTCCCCATTTCCTGTGCACGATGTTCCTCCTCACCATCGACAGCGTAACGTTGAAATTAGACATAAAGAGCGTTATCCAGATGCGTTATCCTTAACAATCTGCAAACTTCACCAAAACTGAAAATTTTCATGTTCCCCAACTAGGGTGCAGAAAGCTGGGTAGTTCCTTCCTTTCGTCTTAATGCCCGGTCAAAAGAATAATTTATACTCGTAACCGTCACTTTTATAGCTTTAGGTTACGTGGCGTTGAGTTATATACTTGTTCTTACTGGAATCTCCCCTAATTTATAGTTCATATTTTTGTATACTGTTTTCCCGTGTGAATTTGTGCACACTCTACACGATCTTTACTTCCAGGTATATTTGTTTTCATTCTTGAGAAAGACACTGTAAAACTATGTTACATTCATACTTCTATTGAAATCATCAAGTATTCTTTTGGTGAGGTGCTACCTTTTTTTTTTTTTTGCACAATAAAAACGCCAGCAGCTGTGCGAAAGTCAGCCTAGCTGCCAGCAGCTTTTTTGTTCTTCTTCCCTCCCGTCAAGTATGTATGCTGGCAAAAAGTTTATTAATATTTTACAAAGATTTCTTATCTTTTCATCGCCTTAAAATTATTTGCTTCGAAGCTTTGTTTTGCTTTTTTTAGAAGGGGAAAGAATGCGTTCAGTCCTTTCAGAATTCAAGCGCAGACAGCTTCCCTTTGGCCACTTTCTATCTAATTATAGAGCGCTAGTTGCACACCAGCCTAAATAATTACTATGCCCTCTTCTGAACAATATAGTAGTTTTATAAATGCATACCATTATCATCGCAAGGAATGGTAACTTTTATGTCCTTACAAAATACACGTGAATAGTACCTTGATGTGCGAATCTGCCTCGCAGAGACGTCAGAGCGAGCGTCAAAGGCCGATTTCGCAAGAACAGTGAAGTGTTGTGCACACAACACTCTTCATGGCCGACGTGCAGCGGTGCAGCGTCGAGTCCTCAGTATGCTGACACTTTTCATATTACACACAAGGAATCGGGCATTTGGACTTATTTGACTTTACAAAAATACCTGTCCGGCGTATCGTGACGTGCATAGTTTGCTTGCCTCGTAATGACATGAAAGGAAACGCCAGAGGCCAGTTTCTCAAGCAACGTCAAGGGTTGTTGTACAGAATAAAATAAGGGCAGGGAGCTTCACAGAAGCGAGTCTGCGTTATGATGACGATTTCAATACCACACACAGGGAAGGAGGAATGCTATCTTATTTGACTTCACAAACTATACCCGTCAAACGCGTATCTATATGCAGTTGTGTCTTTCGATGACATGAGAGTAAACGTGAAAGGTCGATGTCTCTAGAAACGTCATACGTTGTGCACAGAATACAATTCAAGCAGGCCGCTTCTCAGCTTTGAATCTTGTTGTATATGCTGAGAGTTTCACATTGCACACTGGAAAAAGGGAATGCAAGCTTATTTTATATTAAAAAAGTAACCGTCAGGCAAATTAGAATGTGCAAACTTGTCCCTCAATGACATGAGGGCAAAAGTGAAAGGATGATTTTTCAAGAAACGTGAAGTATTGTGCGCAGCATGCAACTATGGAAGGCAAGTTCATAATATCGAGTGATCAGTGTGCTCATAATTGCTTACTACACACAAGGCAGAAAGAATGGTCAATCTTTTCAGTTTTGTAAAACATATTGATAGCATTTCTTGCAGTTTCTAGTTCGTTAGCTGGCAATGACATTTTTGCAGTGTACTACTGTCTAAAGCAGTCTAAAGCGCTACTATAGTATTCAGGCGATAACACTGCAAGCCCTGTTCCGCAGATAATCCGGATTTTTGGCTTTCAACGAAAATTCCGGGATTTGATATTTTTGATACTTCACAAGTGACATGATTCGATACTCATTGATGGGTGGGCTATAAGACGCCGGAAGGAAACCTTAATTGACAGGCGTAGCGTTTGCAACGCCAGTTTCTAGCTTTAAATGGGACTGTGAGATTAGAATCGAACCATCCAAGATGTCTGTGCGGAGAGTGAGACACTGACCCTAGTCCACGCAGGCGCGTCTATGCGGCTTGCCTAAGGTGAGACCTCATAGATTCCTCAGTCAAGTAGACTTTTACATAACTCAGTAGCTAACTACTCCATGCCAAGGAATACATGCAAGATGATAAAGACACATGTTATGAAGTTGGTGTTAAGCATAGAAGAAAGCACATTAAAGTGCATGTAGTAAAACGAAAACACAAAAAGTAACTGCAAATGAGAGCCATTAACTCTATCCGCTCATATCTTTAGACACGTGTGCGATGTCAGAGCAAGTTAAAGATCCCTATGTTGTCGAAATGTCTGGAGTCCATCACTACGGCGGCTATCATAGCCTGAGCCGCTTTTAGGACGATAGAACACATAAACCAAACCACATCCAACCATATCCTTGAAAGCGTGTTCAAGTTTCCCCAATTGTAACGTTGTCGCATTAAAGGCGCCGGTATACATTGAGTATTTCTTTTTTATTGTAGGCGTCCAAGTGTAGGCGTTGTCGCAATGTCCGTCTTCTGAGCGAAAAATAGAGTATGGCTCTTACTAGCCATAACTGGCAGGTGACATTGCAGAGCACTGATTCGCATATGCAAAGATGATATAATTATACAGAACGCTGCCACAAAGATGGAAGGAGCTGCCAACTCATCTTGCTTATTTCCGATCGAAGGGCGTGATAGAGGACCATCTTCAAGGCTGTTTAATGCGGAGTCCTCCGCCTTCTAGGCGCTGCTGTTACGTTCATATCATATCAATAACTTTCCGCTTTACGTCTATTTAGGATGGTCCCTAAAAGATGACGCGACAATTAGGCATTGCCTGATAATTCGAATGTGCGAGATAGTAAAGGCACAATTGATGGAAAATTAAACAAAGACGGGGAAGAAGTTAACCGCCATATACCAATTGAAAAGGGTGGCAAAAACACAACTCTTAACCGGAGAGATACATGCACTCAACAAGAATACAAATATTTGCACCTATACAGGATGACGCTGACAACGCAGAGCAGTCAAAACTGGGCAGTGTTGGAAACAATATGTAGCAACGATATGCGCACTATCATGGCCTTAACAAAAGTTGTTTCCATTCCTCTTCTTCAGGAATCGGCAGAGCGGAACACAATGACGAAACTAATCCAAAAGAGAGAGTCAACAAGAAATTTGAACGAAAATAGTGCTATGCCTATAACATCCTTGAACAATGCGATGGTTGTGCAAACACCGACAATTTCTGAGAATTCCAATTAAAACGCTCAAGATGTCTAACCTTTATACTCAAGAGAAGCCTGCATCTCTACCTCCTAGTGATACACTCCCGGGGACGTGTGTTGCATATAAGAAAGGACCGATTATAGAAAATGGAGGTAGAACAGCAGCTACTATCCCAACACAGTGAGAGCTGAACGTACAGTCAAGGACACAATAGTCCCCTTTGAAACGTGGTGGTAGCAGTAGCTATCATGCTCATGGGACCCTCGTCTGTGTTTTTATGCACTTTGTAAATATGTTCAAGCTAATAAACTTTCACTTTCACTTTATCTCCCTATATCTTAATTATTGTTTTAGACTGGTTAACTATAACATCATTCTAATTATTTAAATTTTGTTTCTACATTACTAACATTATGTCACTTTTCTGCCTTTAAGCCACAAATCTTCCAGTCGATTTTTGCTAGCTTCCACCGCCGGTTTATTCATCCGGCCACTGGTATCTCTAAACCCCAGAGCTTCAGGAAGAGTGACTGCGCCTTCGTCGACTGCCGGATGGATACCATTACATTCGAGTATAATATGGTCAATTGTTTCACTGGAGTTTCCACATACAGCACATGCATCATCTTCATTGTTAAATTTCTTTTTGTAGCTGCGTGTTCTAAGGCACCCTGATCTAGCTTCAAAACGTAGGGCACTGCCTCTTGAGTTATCAAAGAAAGCTTCCTTCCTGATCTGCTTTTTTCACTTTTGGTATAATTCCACACTCTGTCTCTTTTCCATCGAATTTATCCAATTTTTACCTTCTGTGTTTTTCACCTGTTGCTTAACGGTCTTTATTTCTTCGTCCTTGTGACCGGCATACTTACTGGTTGGTTCTCTAGTTCTTTCACTCCATTGTGAGTAACGCTTTTTAGGTATAGGTATTTAAATACTTTAGCTGCCCATCTCTTACAATCCAATTTCCTCAGGAATTACTCGTATAATATTTTACTCTGAGCTTCCCGTACTTTGAAAGATGCCCAGTCATATCTCCCTGTACCGCCTCATTTGTGGTTTTGCCGTGGGCACCTAGTGCTAATCGTCCGACGGCTCTCTGATTAATTTCTAATGTCGACTGTACCTCTGATTTTAGGCACAAAACCGCATTTCTGAAAGTAAACCCGGGCAGCATAATTCCTTTCCAAATGCCCCTCAATACCTCATACCTATTGTATCCCCACAATGCCCTATGCTTCATTATCCCGGCATTTCTTCGCCCTTTGGCCTTAAGTGATTGCTCATGCTTTCCAATGTATGCCAATCCTTCGTTTACCCATACCTCGAGATATTTATATTCTGCTACTCTCGGTATTTCATGGCCTTGCATTTTAAGACCCTGATCAGTCTTAAAATACAAGGCCATGAAATACCCAGAATAGCAGAATATAAATATCTCGAGGTATGGGTAAACGAAGGACAAGAGTTTGCAATTCTTCCAGACTCTCAGCTAGCAGCACAATGTCGTCTGCATACATCAAACCGGGGAGGCGCTGCTCTACATTCCACCTAATCTTTATGGCAGGTTAAAGCCTAGGTTACTTTCTTGTATCCTCTGTTCCAGGTTTATCATATAAAGCATGAACGGCATAGCGTACAACCTTGTCTCAATCCTCTGCATACCTTGGCAGCTTACGAACTTCTTATCCATTCCCATATAATTTCTACTTTGTTATCCCGGTATATTTCCTGTAGGAACTCTGTTATCTCATAACCGATACTTTCTTCTTTTAATATGTTCCACAGGAATTCCCTGTTTACGTTGTCGTGTGCCCCGTTTATTTCGAGGAAGGCCAAATACAAAGGTCTATTTTCCTCTCCAGATATTTTGATGCAGTGGGTAAGCACGAACAGGCCATCATCTAAGCGCCTACCATTTCTTAAGCCATTCTGAAGTTCTCCGAGTATCTTGTTACTTTCTACCTATGCTTGCACCTTAATTTCACCGCCTCCATGGCCAACCTGTACATAACAGATGTTATGGTAATCGACCTGTAGCATTTTATGTGCATCCTTCGCCTTTATAAACCAAATTCATTTTACTCTGCCGCCAGCTGTCCGGAATTTGCTTATTCGTTATGACTTTCCAAAGCTTTTAACAACGTTTCATTACTTCTTCGACCAAGTTCATTCATCAGCTTGATCGGAATTCCACCTATTCCTGTAGATGCGTTTTTAGGAATATTTTATTCTGCATTTTTCTAGTTTATATTGGTCAGTTCTAAGCTGCTTTGTATTCTGCTATCTTGTGTTGCTTCCTTATTTGCGGAGATTACCGTATTGTCGCTCTTAAATGACTCGGCTATAACTGATGTAATGTAGTTCACTGCGTTGCGTCCCTTTAAATAATTTCCCTCGTTATCATGAATCCGGTCCTGCTTTTTTTATTCTTTTTACTTCGCCAGCTGATATGATTCCAGAATTTTCTTGGTCCGCCTCTAAAGGCATCGTGTATGTCTTCCACGCTAGTGCCGATCCCAGCCACGTGGCCTGCACTGGAATGATCGTCCTGGTTGTTTCCATAGACAAAGTCGGTCTTTTTTTTTTTTTTTTACATTTGAGGAAGCTGTCCTAAGAGTCTCTTGTTTTCTGCCCTTAACAAATCTACTTCATTTTCTAAATCTTCCACACGAGACACTAAACTGCCCTTTTCTCATTCAAATCTATCTAGGCGCGCACTCAGCACGCAACACGGACACAAAAAGTCATTGCCTTCTGCTGCAGATAACCAGCGTATGCGTAGATAGTCCCTCTTTCCTTCTTCCCCTCCTTTCTTTTCTTCTCTATATATTTCCGAGACGGAAATAAAGCGTCGTCTTTTCGCTCTGCGAGTCTGCCTGGTTTTATATCGCGTAGCTGCCGGCTTTTGGTCGGTAGATCGCAACAGTGGCGACGAGGATGGGATTCGAAGACGAAAAAGACAAGTGGCAGCCGTACCTTGTCAAGGTTCAAGCTTATTTCGAAGCGAATGATCTGATAGACGATGCTAAGAAAAGAGCCCTGCTGGTAGCGGCGCTTGGAACAAGGACAATAGAAATTTTCAACGCGAAGGGAAAGCCTAACGACCTTACCTACAAATAAGTTGTGGAGACGCTAAGCAGCTACTACGACCCGGTACCGAATGAAATCTCTGAAAGTTTCAAGTTCTTCCATCGCTGCCAGCAAGAAGGGGAACCTGTACATGCATTCATTGTGGCAATACGGCAGATGGCACACAATTGCAATTTTGGAATGATGCTAGACAGAATGATAAGGGACCGTATTGTGTGTGGTGTCAGATCCAAGAATCTGCAGAAGCAGCTGTTAGTGAAGAAAAATCTGAATCTCGAAGAAGCCGAGGCTCTTGCCCTCGCCGCAGAGAGCGCTGAACGCGATTCGCAAGGGATTGTTACTGACCAAAAACAAGCGAGATTGCTAAAGCTCTCTGGCCAATACGAATCGCGCACGAAGTCACAGGGCGTGCAACAATGCAAATGTTGCGGTAAGCATGGTCATAATACAAAGGCTTGTCGACTAATCAAGCTAAAATGTTTTAAGTGTGCACGGCCAGGGCATTTAGCGCGAATGTGTGCGGCAAAAGAGACAAGCAGGACGCTAGCACTAACAGCACAGACGCCAGAAACCGAAGAGAGTGATAGTAGCGCGTCACAAATCTGGTCCTTGACCACCACGCGCTCTCTTATACCCCCCATCAGAAAATCGTTTGCATGGAATGGCATCGAAATAATGATGGATATTGATACCGGCTCCCCTGTTTGCGTCATTTCCAAAAGCATTTACCAAGTGCACTCCCATCAATGGCCGCAGCTGCAAAAGTCGGAAGTACAGCTTTCATGCTATCTCGGAAAGTTGCCACTCCTCGGTACACTGACCATGCCAGTTTCCTATGAAGGTACCACAGTACAATGCAGTCTGACGGTTTTAGACTGCAATGGCCCCAGTCTTTGCGGTCGGGACCTGCTGAAAAAATTGACAGACGAACGCATTCAGGTGCTGACCATGTATTCGAAGCCTTCCGTATCAAAGCAAGCCTGGGAAGACGTGCCGATGCTGCTAAAGCAAAACTACTCCCAAATTGAGCGAGAGGCTTTAGCCCTGGTGTTTGGCGTGACACGGTTTCGCGATTACCTGTTGGGACGGGAGTTCACGCTTGTAACGGACCACCACCCCTTATTAGGTCTACTGCGACAGGATCGTCAAACTTCTGTCATGGCTGCCGCCCGAATTCAGCCCTGGGCGCTTTTGCTAGGGGCATACAAGTACAAGCTCATTTGTAAACCTGGAAAACAGATGCTAATTTCTGACGCTCTAAGCCGTTTGCCTCAATCGCTGCAGGAGCCGCAAGCGGAAACAGAAGATCTGTCGGAAATGGTACTTATAATCGACGAATGGGACCAACCAGCGGTTTCCCACCAAGAGATTCAAGCGCTCACAGCAGCTGACGGGCTTTTGCAAAAGATATGCAGGTACAGGCGCCCAAATCTTTAACTGGCGTGCGCGAGCGGCGACTTTTCTGTGCGTCAGCGCCCTATGACGGAGCGAAGTTGGAAACAGGATGAGGCTAAGCGCATGCTCACAAAGCACGCTCAGCTGGACGCGTCGTCTGCCAGGCTGTTCCGTCCAGCTGAGCATGCTTTGTGAGCATGCGCTTAGCCTCATCCTGTTTCCAACTTCGCTCCGTCATATGGCGCTGACGCACAGAAAAGTCGCCGCTCGCGCACGCCAGTTAAAGATTTGGGCGCCTGTACGTGACTAACGGATGGCCCTCCGTCGTAGAAGGTGACAGCAGGAAAGTGGCGGAATTCCGGAAAAGGAGACATGAGTTGTCTGTGGAGAAGGGGCTGCTGTACTGGGGGCATCGTGTGGTGATACCAAGTGCGGCGCGTGAGAAACTGTTGACGATGCTACACGAGTCTCATCAGGGTGCGTCAACCATGAAGACAAGGGCGAGGGCTAAGTTTTGGTGGCCCGGTTTAGATCAAGATATTTGTAGATTGGTCTCGAATTGTCGAAGCTGTGTGCAGGCTTTGCCCATGCCCCCTAGGAATCCTGTCAGCTGGCCGATTTCAAGAGAGAGGTGGTCACGGCTGCATGCAGACTATGCAGGGCCTATTGGAAACAAAATGTTGTTGGTAATTGTAGATGCACACAGCAATTGGATAGAAGCCATTCCAGTATCTCGAGCAGCCGCTAAAGCCACTGCCGATTGCATGAGAACCTTGTTTAGCAGGTTTGGATTGCCCCGCACCATAGTTACCGACAACGGTACACCCTTTACTGGGTTAGAGTTTGCGGTATTCCTACAGAAAAATGGAATCGAGCATATTCGTACCCCGCCTTATCACCCCCAGAGCAATGGTCTTGCGGAACGGGCCGTAAGAACAGTCAAATATATTCTTTAGGCTGCGCCTAATCTAACTAGCTGAAAACGAAATAAAGTTAATAAAAAAAAGAACTCATCTATTTGACGCTTTCGGAAGCTCCCGCTGTCGCCAGTCCGTCCGTTTTCGATAGCCACGCGCAATCGGAGGAACTATGGAACACGCGTCCACACTACACGGCTGTCAACTGGCAAAAGCAAAGCGCGGGTCAGTGCCATCTTGGGAAAACGCTGCCTGGCGTCGAGACGCCTGCGTGACCATGCGCAACCTCTTACTCGCAGTCTGTCCAAATGCTCACTTTCAGGTTGTACACTATTTAATTGTAGCAACTAACGCGAGATGACGCTGCCGAAATCACCCCTGCTGATGCGCAGTTGGAATGGCTTGTCGTCTCATATCGTTTTCAGCGCTCGCCCTCTAGCGCTGAAGACTGCAGGCTTCGTTTTGCCGGCAAACACATTGCTGACATACAGATAAAAGAGGTGAAATAAACAGAGAGGACAGTACGCAGGAAAAAATAAAGCTGTCAGCCCCACAGGACAAGGACCTGTTGCTTGAATCCGGTCGCTTCATCATGACCGGTGGTTTGCGGTCCACAGCCAGGAGCAGATGGCAGCGGAGGCGGCGCCGATAAATGTTTCGGTTCCTTTAAAGGCAACGAGCGTGACAATATAGAATGCTCATTTGGCTCTCGTCTATATTTTGGACGACTGTCGTTCTGGGCTCGGGCAGAGGCATAATATTTTATATCACTTTTGGGTAGCCTTACCATAATGTATGTCATTCCGGGCTTACCCGCGATACATTAGTGGGGCGGGCGGAGTGTGCCTTTGGACTCAATCTTACATTATGTCTTTCTCGGCTGCACTTTGGACAGATATGGTTAGACGTTTTTCTCGTTACGTGTGTCCTGCATCGACAAGCCGGCGAATAATAACAAAAAAAAGAGAAGGATCAGCTGATAGTTGCTGCAGCTGTGGCGGGCCCCATTCTTATGTACGATGGATTAATTAAGAGAGCGGTCGCCATCTGTGCATAGGAATAAAAGTAAGCAAACCCGCATGCAATGCTCTCCTCCAGTGGGGCACTAGCCTACATGTATCGCTGACTAGAACACCAGGGTTAAAATGTTTGAAATTGTGTGCTGTATGTGACTCTAAGCACTGCTCGATATAAGCTTGCAAAGGAAAATAATGGTTTACGAGCTCTCGCTTCCACTATGGTTGTACGGAGCACTCGCAACCCAGGGGAAGTCAATTTCTAGCCCTCAGTGGCAGGGACTTCAGCCGGTAGTATGGTTGCACGCCGAGCAGTACGCTCCAGAAAAAAAAAAAAAAGCGCAGTCTTGACTACGGGAGAAATATTTTGAGGAAACAGCAAAAACAAAAAAGAATAGGTCTCCAAGTAAATCTTAAAATATATGGAGCGTAACACAGAAAACGGCGAGTATCAACAGTGGATCGCACGCCGTCATTTTCGTGGCCTGTCGATCCCTAACCGAGATTTGCGCACCTAGCGGGAGATACGCCACATCATGCCGCTGCCGTCAATACGGGATTGTATTCACGCGTTAGACAACACGCCTACGGCCGGCGGTGGCACAGACGCAGCAATAGTCAGCGGCCAACATAAGCTGGATGCGGCGAGCAATCATTGCGCACGGCAAGCCATTCCGACAGTGCATCATCCGCGGCCATAGAGTTAATACACACACTTCCACGACTCGTGTAGTAGCGTCATCTAGCGCCTCTTGCTGCGATTAGAGCGTACCAAGTAGAAGTAGCAGAAGCGAGCAGTTTGGAGGCGCTGATAGTTAGATAGGAAGCGCATGCTCAATCAAAGGTCTCGAAACCAGGCAGCGCTTCCCCTAGATGGCGCTGATCCGTGTTTTTCTTTCAAAGCCGTGGTCCATTTTATTCTGTCAGCGACTGTACATAATGAACAGCTATCAAAATACCCATACCGGTTTGTGATGGGACGTTACGCAATACGCGATGCTAATGCTATGTCGATCATTAATAAAATTAAGTTCATAACTGAATCGGAACTGAAGCGCAGACCTGTGCATACTTGTTAGTCGCCATAAATCAATTGAAAAGAGTGAAAAAGACACTACGCTTAACTGGGGGATTCCATGCACTCAATAAGAATAGACATATATGCACCCAGGCATCTTTTATAAAAAACGATGCTGAGAACGCTGAGCAGAGAAAAGCCGACAACCTTACGACAAGTTGCCAGTCCTGCTGAGCCTAACATCAGGCTCCATTTTGATAGCCGTTCCGCTCTCCCCATTTGAGCCACCTTTTAATTCCACCACATGGAGCGCATTTACGAACCTTTCAGGACTCGGAACATTATGAGTAGTGAGTGAGTCCGGATGGACGGACATTCAGGTATCCATCTGAGCTGTGACTCGTGACTCTAATTCAGATCATGATCGGCGTTGTCAGTCCCCGTTCAAGCTCAGATCATTATTCGTGCTTTCGTGGCAAAGTGACTCCTTGTTTTCCGCATTTTCTGGCCGCGGAAAGCTGTAAAGATTTGTTACCACGAGAGAGGACAGTTGCAAGGCGCTGTGGCTTGGCCGTCCTTGCTTACCGGTGTAGAGAAATTTGTGCAAAATCTTCTTGCGTACGCTCGCTTGGATATTTCGTACACATAGTGATTGTTGCCGCTGATATAAAACATAAGGTGTATAGAGGCCTAGTCAAGTCATTCTAGATTTTTTCTTATGTCTACGCACAACCTGTATTATAAAATTTCGATTGCATTCGACAACAAAGTAACAATTAAAATGTGCTGCATTAAAAGGAAAAACAATCCTTTGAACGAAGGCAAACCAAAGCGCTCTCAGCGTGCGCAGTTGCCCTTGGCCCACTGCCCGGCAGCATGCAAACCTTACTCATCGTATTTACTTCACCTGTGGAGGCTTAATAGTCTTTACTTTGGTTAGCCCGACCACAAATACTGGAGGACAGCCTCACCCTTTGCGGCATCATTTTCGCATAGGCCATTTGTAACGCTGTCGACATGCTGGCGATGTTAGCACACTTCAAAATGTGGCAGATAGTATTTAACGCTGCCCATTGGTTCCTTCGATATGTCTTTCTCATATACTATATGCGCAATGTCGGTTTCACCAAAATTTGTATTCACAAATTAATGCGCCTCTGGAAACTGTGCTGTTTTGCAATATTACTCATGTGTTACAAAATACTGGCGGAAGTATCTCACAGCCATCACTGCAAGCATCGGCTGGTACCAAATCAAGCGGCTTTGAGAATCTGCCTTGGACAAAGGCTCGTTGTTACTTGCACCCAATGTTCGACTTTTCCGTTCTTGAATTTTCATATGATCAGCGCTATTATATATCCTGTCCGGAGTGTCTTGAGACTCAATGTTGCGAGAGCGCGACAGGCTCCTGAAAGCAATCAACACCCGTGAGAAGATATGCACTACTGTTTTTTTTAAATATCGAATCTGTGGTATCATTTTGTATGAATACACCATCGCGCTACATTTTAGAAAATACAAGGCAGTGGGTGCTGTGAGCGATCACAAAACTGTGAACTTACTTTTCCTCCAACTACTTAGTGCACGCATGTATCATTGTGTCCGAAAAGTGGGTCTTGCGAACGTGCCCTGTTAGCCCTGGCATGAATAGTTTTTGAAATATAAGCTCGAATTCTCCTATTCTTTTGCGAACCGCGACATGTTACGCTTTCACGTCACCTCTGATCGCATATCGTTTATTTTACCCTCCCGATTTCCTGGGCAAAATCATAAAAAAATCCATGCTCCTCTTCATCATCTCACTCATTCGATGTGCATCCAATTTGGCAGAAGACGAAACCTGATGACTATGAATGGGGACATATAAAGATACAGTGTAACTGTTCATTTGTACACACAGACATAAATTCAAAAGCATTCATATCAGGAAGCATCAAACGGGTCCCTTTCTGCTATGACAGATAATCTGCATTGAGCCCTCAGCTACATGCTGGAACGCTTCATATCTCTCAAGATTACAGCTAACTCTTACCGGCATCATCAAACAGCTGAGCCTGCCTACTTCCTCAGAAACCTGATAATTATTTTAAGTCTTTTACAACGCGTCAAGCTCTGAAATAGCCACTTGCGAATTTTTCAGGAATTAGCTGATGCTGATAACCAATGCTAGCCCCAGTGCTCGCGCGAGGCTAGGCCCCTCTCTCTGGGAGTTCTCGTATCTCTGGCAGCCCGCTGTTCGTGCCAAGCCTTGACAATGTCAATGAAGCGAAGGCCGAGACCATGTTCTTGGACGTGAGTACGGGCAATGGTCGCTTCCAGTCTACTCCAAAACTTTGTTTTCTTTCTTGGGGGCTGACGCGCCGAAAACGCCCTGTACTGGGACACTGTTTCAATTGCACTCGCACGTAGGAGCGTAATATTGTTTCGAACCACTCAGAACTTTGTAGCTTTTCAACAGCCGTCAGCATACAGCCTTTTAACTGTCATTGTGGCGCATTGAGTGATTTTGTACTGTTTGTTTGTTTATTCATGATTCGTGAAACGTGCCTTTATCGCTTTCTTTTTAGCGTGGGATGCGACGAAATTAGGCCGGAATGATCGCAGGCAAGCACAATTGTTTCCGTAATGTTCTAGAGTTTTGCAGCATGCATTGGCTGGGTTATCTAGATGTTTCTGCGGCTACTTTCAATTGAGCACTGCCTATTCCAACGGGCATTCGTACTTCGACGACTGACGAGCGTGCTTCCTTCTATAACCGACGCCGAATTGCTAAGTTGTTTCGCGGGTGCGAAGTCAGCCAAATAAAGACTTTTTCAGTGTAGTACCAGCCTCTTTGATTATTACCTACAGCCTGCTCCCTACCATGTGACAATATTATGTCCTGTGTTGTTCTGAGGTATTTACAGCTACCTGGCCATTAAGCGCACAATAAAAGGGAATAACAGCTATATTCAAGAATACCTTCGCGCCACTGTGGTTGTGGAAGTCCCAACTCACGTATCTTGTCCCATAAGACTTCTTCGTGAGCAAACCTTTTCGACACGTTCAGATCTCATAGGAAATAATGTAGAGGAGTATTTGCACCTGCCAACCCCTCTCTATATTAAAGGCTTGCGGGCATCTTTCAGTGAATAAAATACGTACATACCACGTGGCACAACTCAAACATACCATGCTTTTATAAAGCTCGCAGTTTTCAAACCAAGTGAAACCAGCTAGCAGCTTTTGTAGGTCTTCTGGCCTGATATGTAGTTCTCTTTGCTACGCCAAAGTTAGATTATTAGCAAATATGACTTAGTTACATTTTAATTATTGAGTTAAGAAACAGTATATGTCAGTAAAACGGTGTTGTAGTTCGCGAGAAACAGGTTCGGGCCTTCCTTCCATCAAGAGGACGTTTACGCAGCTTCAGTTATTGGGCAGTTATTTCCACACTTCGTCTCTAAAGGCGCTGAATACAAACTCAGCTAGTAATTTTATTATTATTTCAGCACAATGCACATAACGGAAGGTCCACCTTAGAACAGCAGGTACAATCAAGCGTAGGAAAAGGGCCTGCCTTTGTGGCATACCTAATTGAAAGCTGCTCGCTTCGAGCAGTGAGGAGATGACTAGCCACACGCAGCTCTTCTGGATGTGTAGAACAAAGATTAGGAACCTAGAATACCAAGAAGATGCGAAAAACCTATGATACACGACCAGCCCACCACCTTTAATTCAATGACTCCGCATTGCGATTGTGACCCATCCCCTTCCCTTCCTTAACAGCTTTATTCATTCATTAATCTTATTGGAATTCGAATAAACTTGTCATTTATATATTACTAGCTGCTGGCTCAAATCGCGGCCCTAGTTCGCATCTAAAGCCTGATCGGGAAGGACACTCCAGGAAAAAAAAAAGTATTTTGTTCGCTTTTGAGAAATCTTTGTCGCGCTGAAAGAAGTTGATGTAGACGACGGCGAGTAGCGAGAGGCTAGTTTAACACGTGGGGTTACCGGTTTAAATAATAGCTATGAGGTTCTGCACCACTTCGTACAAGAAATTACTGCATTCGACCCGCGTCCGTTCCCATGGGTTGTTCTTCTCCCATGATCTCAGCAGACGCTTCACACAAGAATCACGACTGGGTTTGGCCGTTTTTAAGGGCAAATGAAAAGCTTTTTTATCTTTTTAGATGTCGATGCAACCTTTACTGTATGCTGTATTCAATTTGCTGGTCATCTGTACAAAGATTGTGCAGTGATATAATGTCTGGTTTAAACAAAAATGAACTTCAAAATTTCCTAATTCCTGAGCTCAAGTCGAAAGATTTCTATGAGTAACCTTAAGTACTTTATGCACACTGGATGCATAGACGTCTGTATTCGCTCTGCTCCTGCTGCAGGCCAAAGGTTCAGCTTTCATTTGGTCTTTTCAAACAAACAGCGTCTCAGAGCTCAGCTTAGCTAACCAAAAGCATAAACGACAGATTTTGCAGCCATATACAGTACGTCATAGGTTGGTCTGTACTGACGTCCGAGGTTGGTTAAAACCTACTTTTGGCTTCCGTTTCTTGGTTCAGGTTGCTTTTAATACTGCTTTTAATACTTTAATACTTAAAAGCAGTATTTCGCATCGGATAAAGACGACTTCAAGGAATGTTTAGTGTCTCAAAACACTCAAGAAACATACGTTGTGGCCTTTTACGTAGTCAGTTCGCGATAAATTGACTGCAAACAGGACCAGGCAACTGCCAATACATACATTATTTTCACGAAGTTAGCAAATGTCCTTACCTTTCAAAACCGCGGTTACATTCAGCTGCGATGCCCCGTATAATTTCTTAGAACTCATCATCAGCAGCGAAGTTACCAGCCGAACACAATACATTCCTCTTTATCTTGTTTGAAGCTCTTTGTGCTCTTGTGGCCTTAAAATGCAGAAACGCTATCGGCGTATATGCATCTTAAATAAACATGTAGCATCTTAAGAGGCGTCTCAATCATTTTTTTGCAACCATTCTCGCCATATAAGCCGTGCATCGCAAAAAAGCTGGTTTGGTTTGGTTTGGTTTGGTTTGGTTTGGTTGGGTTTGGTTTGGTTTGGTTTGTGGGGTTTAACGTCCCAAAGCGACTCAGGCTATGAGAGACGCCGTAGTAGAGGACTCCGGAAATTTCGACCACCTGGGGTTTTTTAACATGCACTGACATCGCACAGCACGCGGGCAACTTGCTTTTCGCCTCCATCGAAAAGCGGCCGCCGAGGCCGGGATTCGATCCCACGTCCTTGGGAACAGTAGTCGAGTGTCGTATGGCGTCTGTGCGACATCTGTCGTAGGACGCCAAGTTACAACAGAAAATGCGCCTTCACGTACACTGAAGTTGTCTCACACTGATAACACGTACTGGCTCTAAGGATGAACTGGGAGCATTAAAACTTTTTCGTAGCGCCATTCACTTTTGTGGTTCTCCTAGTGATTACGTCGAAAAATATGATGCACGAGCGGAACAAACATGAAGGACCTAAGCCTGCTTCGGTCACCTTATTGTTCTTAGCTGGATTTTGCATGAGGGATTAGGCATTACTCAGGATTAAGCAATATGGGGATAGCTAGTATCTCGTGTTCTATACCAGCTGCTTGCTTTTGTCCGCGCGTTTACATGCCTACTTTATGTATTCAATCATTCACGAGCCCAGAAAGCATTGCTGTTCGGAGTAAGTCGTGTAGGTCGCTTAAAATGGACGACCCGTGCGGTTCGCTGAATGGAATATGTGATGTGTCTCACATCTTCATTAGTGTGTAATGCGGCTGTATGTCATCGTGCTGAGAGGCAGTAATTTAATAAAAGGAAACGCGGAGATATTAGACGGCGATAAAATTACCCTGATTTCCTACTCCACACTTGTTGATTAGCTACACCAATCTTCTAGTGGTGGGTGTCGTGGTGACTGCTAATCGATCCCATTTGTTCTCATTACAAATGCAGAATACAGTTACCTCCAAGGAGTATACAATATGAACAATGCGAGGCTTTCTCACGTTTTCAGCCTTTGATTGCGAGTGCGCAGTGAGAGTTAGCACGTTTAAAGTAGCACAAAGAAGTACACGTTTTTTTCACTAGAGGGATAGTACTTTGCCGAAAAGAAGTACTAAATCATTTTTCACATTTTTGAATAAAGTTTCTTATAGTGACTATCACAAGCATGCAGTTTTAGCAGCTGCAGACATTCTTAAAATGGCACAGGACGTACGGCTGCATCCTTGCAACATTTCATTTCTGTCGCACTACCTCGAAATGCTTGCAGTAGGCCTATTGAAAATTTTAGAAACAGCTTTGATGGGTGTATAGAACTTACAGACGAATAATTTTATTCGAATAAACAGGTATTTAAATGTTTTACGACTAGGAACTATGTCTGCACTGTAAGCATCAGCTTTTTGATGCTCTGTCGAGGTCCTTTTAAAAGGCATACTTTCATTTTTCTGAAAGCGGCACAGTCACATTCTTCGCGGATATATGCAATACATTGTGCTAGGTACATAAGGATATAACCTGTCCTTATATAAGATAGCATTTATACTGCCTTCGTGTTTTAGATTTACAGGCCCATATATATGCGTCTCAGTAAATTTCACGCTGGAACATGCTCCTTTGCCAGGTAGGGCTTTTGCCGCCATTCTAGACATTTTAGAATAGATTAAAAAGGCGACTACCATAAGAAATCAAGAGTCTCATTATGACATATAAAAATTTATGTCTGTCTTGAGGGTATCTCGCTTGCACAACCAGATGCACGTCTATTTGGGCAACTTGCTCCCCTTATCAGATATAAAATTCAGTCAAAAATCATTATATGTATTTTTAAGGAAACAGTATTTTCTTAACTGGCTGCAACGGTGAAGATCACGGTGCTCGTGTGAACTTTTACTACGATACTGCATTGCATATCATATGACAACCAGCCCTCCATTTGCAGATTCTGAAAACAGCACTTAATTTATTTAAGCACCGAACAAGAGCGCTCCTGCTAATATATGCTCGTCAATAATTAAACAAACAGGATAAAAGCAATATCTGACATAAGGGTAATAGTAACAACCACTAAGAAAATGACTACTTCACTAAGTGAAGCAAGTATAAAAGAACGCAATTTGTGTTAGTCTAGTGGCTGCAAACTAAAGGCACAAGATGCAAATGCATACCCGTAGGTTCCTGTCTTAAAACACCAACAATCACTACTTGACATGTATTTCTGCCATCCCTCCTAAGGATTGTACAGCTGCCACTTGAAGCGAGTTTAGGACACACTGAATGGTACTTCCTGTTCTATTGCGCTCGAAGTAAATTGCGTATCAACATCGACAGCCACTTTTCCACTGCTGTCATCCGAATTTGGACTAGGCTTCAGGTCCTTTACAATGTATGGGACAAAGCTATTGGCACTTATATTTTCACGTAATTTCTTTCATCACAAGCTTCATTTTACATCACATAAGACGGTCATTTCAGAAAACTTAATAAACTCTGGAACTTCAGTGAATGAACATATAACAAATAATACAAGTATAAATATGTATTTTACCTCGTTACTGAGCTATGCATCTAATCCGTGATATCTGCCTTAGGCGTGCGTAAATATTTTTACAATCACCAGGAGTCCAAGTGCACTGTGAAGATGGATATTGGGCTGTGGTGGCCTCTGCCTTCCTGACGTGATCATATATCTTTCGACTTATGTCGATTTCATCAATCACAGCGTTGTTGACCATGTCGACAAAAGCCAGCACGATGACGAATATCAGGCAGACTCCTCCGATGATAATAACGTGCTCTTTAACATAGCGGTTCATCGTGTCAGGGCAGTTTCCAGTGTACACGTGGAACCATGAGTCGTGGTCGGACATACTGAGCGCGTTTCTTCCACAGAAGATGCCCATGTTATCAGACTTTCTCCGGCAGCAAGATGGGGGAACCGAACAGCGCTCGTGACTCGGATTCGCAATGCTGCAGTGGAAGCAGCTGTAAGAAAAGCACCAAAAATATGGAAAACAAGATCCAGCGGCATGATGTGCCGTTATTTATTTCTCATCAAAATTCTCACTGGAAAATGGATCCGCGCGAGAGCAGCTGTGTTGCTTTTCTACTTTTGCTTCGCCGACACGGTTTTCCACCCATGCGACCGCACCGTTCAATTGTTCGCAGGTTCCAAATGTATAATTATTTTACATCTAGACTCGTACTTCGATGCATTTATTTTAAACACGTCCCCTCCCTCCTATGCGTGGTGGGTAATTGTTTGATTACAACCATGGGGCTGCTGAACCTTAACCAGTCTTTCTGCTTGTGGTGGAAAGCATCGGCAACTGGGCAAAGTTCTCTATCGTGAAAGCAGGCCCCCAGATTAAATACTAACTAAATTTACCGAGCGCGACATCACACGTTTAGAAGTATACACATTATTTTGAAAGTCATATATAAAAGCATTTAAAATAATAAAACGAAGCTTAAGGCTAGTGAATACCGATGTTTCTCGCATGAGTAGTCAAATTTCTCGATTTATAAAAAGGATCCTTAAAAAAAGTTAAACGCTCAATTTCTTGAGGAGTAGGTATGATTCATTTCTGAATATCTAAACGTAATGTAGATAATAATAACGAAGACGATTTGTCTGAATTCACACATGACACCGGGCAGAAGCATCTAAAATAAAGCACGTGTATTTGTGTTCGTGCCAAAGGCGAGCTCGTGAAAAAAACTCCATTTTAATGTATTTGAATCCCCGTAAAGTTCTGTAGTTAGTGTCTGCGCAGACTCAGTTATTATTTATTATGTATTCGGTACGCATGTAGGCTCATTTTTCTATGAGAATCAGTTTTGCTAGCTAGTGGGCTATATGAAAAAAATAGAATCAGCTGATACATGCTATGCATGCGAAAACTGTTCAAGTTTGACAAAGCTTAACAATAACTTAACATAAAATACAAATTGCACCCCAATAGTCAACCCATAATAACCATGCGCAAATATATCAAGTTAACGGAGTTCTCGATCATGCAAAATGCCTATAGAATTGGGGCATTGAAGTAATTATCAAAATCTTATATTTTATGTTCATCAGAAACGCATACGCTGCTGCCTATCAAAAACATCACAAATGCACTCCACCTCTTCCCCATTATAAATATTTATATTTCCTGGTGAGGAGATGCGGCCGCTACCTAGCCAAAGTAGATGTATTTCCTTGCCACTTCTAATGCCTCTGGACCCATAGTAATCTGTTGTTCCTATAATGTGTGCAGACATTACTTTAGTCTTCTGCATAAAATTTCTCCCTCAACTGTTATCGTTTGCCTGTCTGGGTCATTTAAGGGTCCTTTGTTATTTGTCCTCTCATTTACAAAGTTTCATCTGCTAATTTTCTCTCAACCCTAGCTCTTCCCAGCCCAGGTCTGCGAATACTTCTAAGAAGTGAATATCATATCACCAAAGGATCGCATCTCCACTCCACGATGTCCACTACTCTCCGAGATCTCTCGTCTTGCCCTGGACTCCTGCTCGTCGCAAGAAGTACTGCTGCGCATTTGGGAGGTTTCCCTGCTTACTGGAAGGTCGTCATCGATTTAGGCAGAGCCAGCATTGAAGTGGTGGTGAGCAGAAGCAGACGGAAAGGCCTGCCCCTCTGCGCGGTAGCGGCAGTACCGATACACATGACCAGGTTGCCCGCAGTAGAAACAGAGTGGTCGGCTATCATAACCTGTCAGTTCGGAGGGGTTGAGGGCGTCTGGAAGGCGCCCACTGAGTCCCCTGCAATAATCGCGTCTTCTGACGGTGTGATCTGGAGGCGGGCGACGATCGACTGCAGCATAGCTCTCGGGTTGCGGCTCGTAATAAGGTGCAGAAATATCGGCCAAGTAGCTGACCGGTTGTGGAGCGTGGTACGTTTCGAACATGGATGCCGCGTTGTCGACAGGGTGAGACTCGTGGCATGGTGCAGACGGTGATAGAACGTACCGACGTTCATTCCTCCCAGATCCTACGAGAGCCTCTGATGACTAAGCCTTAGCAGCCGTAAGTCGCTGCGGCTCCTCAAGGACAATTTCGCGGATTAGGTCTCTAAGAATATTTCTTTAGGTTGCAGTTAGCGCCGCCACAGTCGTCGGAATGCAGTTGACGGGTTGGTTGTAGTGGCGGCACCGGACTTGGAGGGCTCGCTCTATACCCGTAGCGTCCTTAACGAACTCACTCATAAATATAGGTGGGTTGCGTACCAAGCCGGCAAACAATCTTTGACATCGTGCATCCTTGGCTCACTCATATCAGGGTCAGCACGGCGCAAAAGGCGAGCCATGTCTTCTGCAAACAATGCGCACGCTCTCATTCGGCTTCTGGACGTGCACTCCAAGCAGGCGCAGCGCATTGTCTCGTCGATCAGTTCGCACAAAAGTGTCTACCTGCTGGCGGCGGAAGTTATTCCATGTGGATAAGCTTGACTCGTGGTTTTCAAACTACTTTCTAGCATTATCCTCAAGGGCAAAATAAGCATTGCAAAGCTACTTGTTTTTGCGAAGTTTATTGCCTCAGGGCATAAAAATGCTATGAAGGATGAAGGGTGTGGTCAAATTAGTCTGCGCTCCTCTGATTGACCTTCGCGATTCGCTCAAACTGGTCGAGCCAGACCTCCACATCTTCAAACGCGTCCCCGCGAAAGCACCCTGGTACCTTGCTGTTTTACTGAATCACCGGCGCAGGGCTGGGATGTGCCATGGCTTGGGAGACCTCGCGAACTTGGTCGTTTGAAGAGTCACTCGGCAGATGGCTGCACTCCGCGGCTAGGCCCAGAAGGTGGTGGCTAGCGCAATGGACAGGCGTGTCGATGTCTGGGACCCACTGTTAACTTCCGGAACGAGTCTTATGCATACCCAGCATTTCCACCAGTGTCACGTCTCTATAGAACGCCAAGGAAGGCCTAAAGGTAAGACAGTTTGAATGGTCGACCAGAATGAGTCTTGCGTTCAAGCTTCCTTCTCGTCCAGGCTCACGCTTGTGGTCACAGTCGTCCTCTTTGATGTCGTCTTCTATGCGGCAATATGTCCTGATATCTTTCCTTAGGAAACTTGTAGATTGCTACCATTCAATGACAAAAACACACTCTATAGGCTCGCAGCAACACTTAAATGCATTAAATGCAACATGTGAGCCTAGCAAAAAGTATGTGGCAAGATTTTGCTGCGCACCGCACATTAGGCTATTCCGATCAATATTCTCATATTTTACCCGTTATTCCCAAGCTGTGTCGCATTAATTTGCGAACATGAGCCTTATTCGATATTTATGAACGTTTTAACTACTCGGTGAGCGCTGTACAAATTGTAAACTTTTCCGGCCCATCGGAAGTTTATATTATTTAAACCAATATATTCATAATATTTATTACAATATTCACCAGTTACCTCCTTATTTAAGGATGGCGTCCAAGAATACTCGACTTGGCAAGTTATTTAATTTCATGGGGAAGTTTGTTCTCTTCCTTGGCAATACTAATTTGTAATGTTTAACAATCTTGGCGTTGTTTTCTTAATTGTCTGCGCTGTAACATAAAAGACGCTAGCAAAACGGCATACAGAGCAGGTATCCGTATGTGCGTCTTCAGGTAGTATTCATAAGAACGTACGTTCGTGTTCCAATGGAAGGACAACAAATAAAAATGAAATTATGATTGTGGATATTGCGCAAGTTACATTCAAGTAATTTGCGCAACACATCTTTCTTATTTGAACACCATTAAAGCGTCCCTTTAATTTTTCTTCGAAAATTTTACCGCTTTCTTGCTTTAATCATTAAATTCATTTGCGCAACCATTTCATGAGCCTTCGGCATCATATAAAAGGGCAAATACACATATGAAGTAATAGAGTGAATGTGCTCCTTCAGTGTGGTTCTTGAGCACAACAAAAGACCCGATCGCTGTGCTTTGTTAGGTGAAAGTTTGGTTTGGTTTGGTTTGTGGTCTCTAACGTCCCAAAGCGACTCAGGCCATGATAGATGCCGTAGTGAAGAGCTCCTGGAATTTCGACCACCTGGGGCTCTTGAACGTTCCAAAGCGACTCAGGCTATGAGAGATGCCATAGTAGAGACTCCGGGAATTTAGACCGCCTTGGGGTCTTTAACGTGCAATGACGTCACACAGCCAACGGGAGCCTTCCTTTTCGCCTCCATCGAAAAGAGGCCGCCGCGGCAGTGATTAAATCGCACCCCGTTGGGTACATCCGCCAAGCGCCCTAACGACTGCCCCACCTCGGTGACGCGCTACGTCAAAGTGTCTCTACGCTTCTTGCAAAGTGCTTTTTCTTGCTCGCATTCCATAAAATGTAACATGTTACGCACTGGTGGCTTTCAATTCATTCATCAATAATAACCAAGCTGCACCTGAACCTACTTCCTACACTGGCGCAAGTATGCTTTGAATTTAAAGAATACATTCAGCAAAGTACATTGCGTAATTTATTTCGTACGAATCGCATTTTTGCGCTGAAAAAAAACAGCCAGCATCATGAAACAAACAGCAGTCAGCATCATCATTTGGGTCAAACGCCGTTCTTTTAGAATTGACAACCGACGCCTAATAGCCCTGAACAGCTTTAAAAGCGCAACTTGTCCAGAGGGGATCAAAAACAAAAACTTTTTTTCTGTTTTATCTTTCTTCTTTCAAGAAGTTAATCTAAATCTACGCCGCAGATTAAAAGCCCAGAAGTGGCCGATTAGGTTATGAAACATCCATTAACATGGCAGAGATTTGGTTGGAGTTGCTGCCATTATTGATTTGTGCTTCTCCAAACAGGCACACTTGTTACAAATTTTTCCTCCTTTATTTCGATGTATATGCATTATGTTCTGCTTTTACACACACGCCGCTCTCTTTTTATGACCACGGCAAGATTATATCCTTTTTGACATGACGAGCGGCGAGAAGCATACGCTGAGTACTTCGCAGACGTATGCCACACGTAGGTGCAAACTTATCCCACTTTATTCTAATAGCTCATCACATGCATCACTCCTGCTGTTGCATGTTTTGCAATGACAACAAATGTCTTCAGGAGTTCTTAAAATGCTAGAAGGCGCGAAGTCCAGTGTATTTCGCGGTTCAGACTCTTCTACCACACTTTTTTTTAAAGCTCGCAAGTCGTCTTCCAGCTGTAGAACCAGTGGTCGGAGAGCAGTGGGAACATTTATTGGCGGCGCGTGACCACATGACAACTTAGGGTGAATAGAGGCGCGACGGCAAAGGTACAACATTTGCAGTAATTTTCAACGCCAGTGCTCTTAGCTCGTGTTGAATGAACCTTTGTAGGTGCCGCGTTCGGAGGCACATCTTCGTTTCATTTCATAGAGCGCAACCGTTGACGAACTCAACCGCTCACAATGTTTTCAAGTTCACACAACGTAAATACCCTTAAGTACCCTTTCAATTAATCGGCTTAAGTGCTTTCACGCGTAAAAGTGGTGCTTGCTTACGGCTAAGCGCTGTAATTATTTCTTTGTATTAATAATGTTTTCGTTCCGCAAGCAAGCAAAAGACCTAGATTAGGATGAGAAAAATTTGGTGGGCAGATCCCTCTACCCATGCGTGCGCGCATAGGAGATATGGAGACTGGTTGGCGACGGCAGAATGAGACTGTCGGATTGAACGCTGGCAAGGCTGACGAAGGTCTTCCGAGACTCCACCCCGTTGTGTACGTAGGGCAGAGACATTGTGTGCTGGTCTGATTCTGCTACCCTTTGAAGCCTTAAAACTTCCAGCGAGTATTTCATATTTTCAAAGTATGCACTGCTTAGGCGTACAGAACTGGGTCAAAGAAACTGACATAGACGTTAAGCGCAAGTATTTCCCCGTTTTTAAGGTTAAGCCCTTTAATGGCTCATACTCGCGGCCATGACCCTGTCCATCCCGCCACGATCATGTTACACCTTAACTAGTGCTAGTAATAGTTATGGCTAATGACTAAATACTCTGTATCCAGCGTTAACTAATGACTAAGTAGCCTCTAACTAGCTATAATTAGTCTTTAGTCATGACGAACTAGTCATGGGCAATGGCATAAATGACTGACTGTGACGTCATCGGCCGTGACGTCACGACCGGATGTGACGTCATCCGATCATGTCTAATAATCTAAACTGACATCTTTATGACGTAACGTCCTGTTATGACGTCATGACACCACCACACAATTCGCGCATACAAGAAGCTGATCCAGCCGGGCGTCGTCTGATCTAGGCATCTGTGCGGTGCCTTTCGTTTGGCGCTGCCACGAACGACGCACCACACAGCATATAGAAGCAGACGCATTGGCTTGCAGAACAAAAATGCGCAGTATCTGTCACAATGCTCCGCGAACACTTGAACCGAGACGCAAGGAAAAGGAGTTTCGAGCGAAAGAAGGAAGAGAGAGTTCTGTAGTGGAGAGCTGCACCACCGCGCTATAAAGGCTTTCGCCTCATCGCCCTTTAGTGGTTGAAGGTGCCCCTAGCATTTTCTATGCGCGTCGAACCTGACAACTGATTGTATATAATAAATGAACGTGTACGGTTTGAAGGGAATGTCTTATTGCGCTCTTCTCAGCGTTTCGCCGAGTGAGCACATCTACTGGAAAAGAACGAACAATAACGTCGCTTTGCGGTAACATAAATGCATTCATTTCCGTGATTGTGGCAAAATATGCCTTGGCGACGAAAACGACGCACGTGCTACCTCATACATCAAATATTATTTCTTTTTTTTTTTTTGCTATGTTCCGTGGAAAACCACCACATTTCTGACATTAAGAAGACGAAATTCGCCTCAAACTAAAATATCACACCTCCTTAAATTGAAGAAAAACCTGTGAATTCGCTTTGCACACAATAGCATACGCAGCCATCCAAAACGATATTATAACCACCCTCCTGTCAGACAGTCGCGCTTAAAGACGGCCCATGTATGTTTTTAATCGATTATATATCTGCTTTAGAGCACAATCAAAGATCCCTCATAGGCCACATGCATTGTCTGGCGCCGCCACCGCATTGTATCGTTCACCGTCACTGCCGCCGGCGCAGAACACTCTATAGGCTCCTCGGACCTATTTACCAAGGAGTATTAAATGACAAACTGAACGTGATTTACGTCTTTAAGGACACTGCAGGCGCATTTTAACCGTTTTTTGTCACCAATGTTTTCTCTAGGAGTACGTCTATTCACAAACGGTCGCGTAAAAGCTGCAAAACTGAATGCCGAAGAGTTCACGCGTATCATGTATCGCAACAAACTAAGTGTACGTGCCACGTTCAACGGAACAGATGTTTTTACGCTTACGTTTATGCACACTTTATGCCAGTCGATTCAATCAAACGGTAGACGGGGTCTTTGTTAGATAAAGTAGTGGAAACAAAGACGAAAAGATTCAGTTGCTTCTTTTATCGTTTCCACCAGCATATAGAGTTTCCTGCCGACTTGCGTCCTCTAAGTGTATGCCACTCATATATAGCTTGCGGCTACGCCGCTCAGGTCAGAAGCAGTTAGACAAGTGCAGATGCAAGCTCTGCGCTCTGGATGATATTGATCTCAGCGTGGAGCGAGCGTGATTTTAAACGCAGGTGGGTGCCTTCAATGAACCAGCATCCTGTAACCGAGTGAGGAGCTGGTGGTTAAGCACGTGCTCAGTGATAAAGTTGTTATCAGAGAGCTGTTTGTAGTAACATATTGTCACGTGGTGACTGGGGCTAGATTAAGAGAGCCGATACACGTGAAAGTCCACGGCTGCAGTTTTAGATATGTGCTGCGAAGGCGGAGCCGATTCATTTCAACGTCTTTCGCTTCAAGCGCCCCTTGGCATTCCTCCCTCCATAAGCGTGGCACACACAGGCGCACGTACACAGAAGCGGACAAAAGCAAACGAAAAACAAAAATTTGCAGATACCATTTTGCAGTCAGCGCGCAAATACGGCTTCAATCGCAAGACATAAACTGTCTCTGGACGAGGTAGCCGACGGCCTCTCTGCTCTGGGCCATCCGGGAGCACCTCGTAATTGACGTCGCTGAGGCGCCGCATGATTTTATATGGTCCGAAGTAGCGGCAAATCAGCTTTTCTGATAGGCCACGGCGTCGAACAGGAGTCCACACCCGCACTTGGTCCCCGGTGTTGTAGGAAGCTTGTCTGTGGCGGAGGTTGCACCGCCGTGAATTCTTGTCCTGTTGCTGGGCGCTGTGGACGTGTGCTAGTTGGCGTGCTCGCTCAGCATCTTGGGCAAACTGCTCGGCGTCAATAGAAAGCTCGCTATCTGTTTCGCAAGGGAGCATTGCGTCCAGCATCGTCCGAACCGCAAACGAGGCGAAATGGCGTGAAATGTGTAGTCTCTTGGACTGCCGTATTGTACGCGAATGCCACGTATGGTAGGATCGCATCCCAAGTCTTATGCTGGGCGTCGACATACATCGCCAACATGTCCGCCATGGTCTTATTAAACCTTTCCGTCAGCCCGTTTGTCTGCGGATGGTAAGCAGTAGCTTTTCGATGCGCCCTACCGCTGAGATGAAAGACTTCGGCCATCATTTTTGACGTAAAGGCAGTCCTTCTATCAGTAATAATACAGGTAGGAGCACCGTGCCGTAGTATGATCTGGTGTGCAAAGAAAGGGGCAACTTCAGATGCTGTATCACTAGGTAGCGCTTTGGTCTCAGCATAGCGGGTCAGGTAATCGGTGGCGATGATTATCCAACGGTTGCCACCAGAGGACCGAGGGAAAGGACCGAGAAGGTCCATGCCGACTTGATCAAACGGTGCGCGTGGTGGTATTATAGGCATGGGAAGGCCTGCAGGCTTTGATTGCGGAACCTTCCGACGCTGATATGGCCGACAGCTCTGGACAAGCGCTTACCAACAATGGCAAGGTTGGGCGAGTAGAATGTCTGTTGTATTCTAGCAAGTGTGCGAGAATAGCTCAAGTGGCCAGAAATTGCTTCATCGCGGCACGCGGAAAAGATTTCCTCTGGCAGAGCTGTGGGTACTACAAGGAGGTAGGTTCTCGACTCGGATCTAGAGTTGTGCTTATAGAGCACATCATTTCTCAGGCAGGAAGTTGAAAGGCTCCGAGAAAAGCACTTAGGTATGGAGGCTGTCCGACCTTCTAAATAATCGATCAGGGCTCGCCATTCTGGATAGGCGCGCTGCTGATTAGACATACCGGAAGCTGACAGCGTCATCCGTGTCTGGTGAAGCGAGCTCAACAGGCGCACGAGAGAGCGTGTCAGCATCTTCATGCCTGTAGGCGAAGGCTCCATCGCGCCAGGCGGCCGCTTGGGTTACGCAGGTTGTCCAGCAAACACAAGGAATGGTGATCTGTGTCCACTTTAAATGGGTGACCATAAGGTAGGTGCGAAATTTTGCAGCAGCGCAAATAATGGCCAATCATTCCTTTTCAGTCATTGCATAGTTCATCTTGGCACGCGATAAAGTACGGCTGCCATAGGCGATGACTCGTTCAAACCCTCTTGACGTTGCACTACAACCGCTCCAAGGCCAATGTTACTGGCGTCGGTGTGTATTTCTGTCTCACCCTACTCATCTAAATGGGCTAGAACAGGCGGCTATTGGCGACAGAGACGCAGCTCGGTAAAAGCAGCTTATTGCTCGTGAGTCTAAACAAAATGGGTGTCTCCCCGGGTGAGGCGAATCAGCGGTCCCGCGAGATCAGCGAAGTTATCAATAAAGCGCCCGTAGTAACTGCACAAGCCGAGAAATTATGCGACTAGCTTTCTTGTCACGTGGCATCAGAAATTCCGCAAAAGCAGCAAGCTTAACAGGGTCGGGTTTCACGCCGGCGGCGCTGACGACATGGCCTAGGAATTTGAGCTCTAGGTTGCCAACGTGACATGTCTGGGGCTTACGTGTTAGGTTAGCGGATCGAAGGGCTTCGAGTACTAACCGCAGGCGCTGAAGATATTCTGCAAACGATTCTGCAAAGCCCACCACGCCATCTAGATAGACTAAGCAGCACTGCCATTTAAGGCCGGAGAGGACAATGTCCATCATCCGCTGAAATGAGGACGGGGCGGAACAAAGTCCAAACAGTATAACTTTAAATTCGTACAGGTCGTCGGGTGTGACAAGCGCAGTCTTCCCATAATCTCGCTCATATACCTCAGTCTGCCAGTAGCCACTTTTTTATCGATGGACAAAACATACTTAGCACGCCGAAGGCGTTCGGCAAAGTCGTCTATCCGCGGCAAGGGGTAAACATCCTTCTTGGTTATGGCGTTTAGCTTGCGGTAATCGACGCAAAAACGTAACGTGCCGTCTTTCTTTTTAACTAGAATGATTGGGAGGATCACGGGCTATTTGAAGGCTGGATAACATCATCTTTGAGCATCTCCTTAACTTATGACTTGACTTCACGCTCCGTCGAAGAGACACGGTAGGAATGCTGGCTGATTAGACGCATATCATTGAACGTCACAATTTGGTGCTTGACGATGGTAGTTTGATGCACATTTAACGACCATGCAAAACACTCTTTGAATTTGAGTAGCAACCAAAACAGCTGTACACGCCGACTGACCGATAGCTCCGAGCTGACATCCAGATTGTTGAGTGATGTGGGCGGTGGCACGGTTTCTAAGAACAAGCACTCGGAGACATCAGAGATGCTTTCGGCGAAAGCTACGGAAGTGTCACGAAAAAGGTGCCGATACTCGTGCGTAAAATTCGTAACAAGTACCTGTGACTAACCACAGTGAAGATGGATCAAACTGCTGGCCACGCAAATTCCTTGTGTCAGCAGTAACGAGACGTTAGCTTAAGCTATTACGTCGCCATCGTGAAGAGCAGTGCATTTGATATTAACGAAGGTGCTGGCTCGGGTGGTAGCGTGACACTGCCCGCATAAACTCGAAGCACATTGAGTGGTCGCTTTGTACTGATGAGGGCCACCGCTCTCTCAGTAGAAAACGAGACCTTAAGATCCCGGAGATCAATATTTGCTCTATATTCACGAAGAAAATATACGCCCAGATTCAGGTCACGCGAACAGCTTTTCAGAACAAGGCAGCTTACCAAAAACGTTGATTCTTGAATTTGAACTTTCCTTCCTGAGAACTGCGGCAAACTGGAAAACCTTCCAGAGAGCTGCGGCAAACTTGCTGCTCAAAATAGAATAATCAGCGCCAGTATCCAACAAAGCAAGAACATTCCAGTATTACGGGTATGTCCAACGAAAGCTGCTCGCGAATGTCAGTCTTCTGAGTCGTTGGCTGCTCTGCATCGGCGTACGCGGTCTGCTTCACCTGCAATTCGTCGTCGTCGCGAGTGCGTTGTTGTGGCATCCGTTCCACCGGCAATTCTTCGTCGTTGCGGATGCGTTGTCGCGTCATCCGTTCCACCAGCACTTCCTCGTCGTTGCGGGTGCGTTTCTGCGCCGTCTGTTCACCGGCAATCCGTCGGCGTTGTGGGTGCGTTGTTGCGTCGTCTGTTCCACCGACAATTCGTCGTTGTTGCAGATGCGGTGGAGCGTCGTCTCGGTCCACCGGCAATTCGTCGTCGTTGCGGGTGCGTCGTGGTGGCGTCGAGATGGCGTTATGATCGGTAACCGCGGACTTTTCCAATGTCGATGCGTAGTATATCCGTGTCCGCATCGATGGGGGTATCCCGCGCAGCGATGCCCAGCGTGCTTACCCCCGAAGGTCGCTGGTTTCCGTTTTCCCGCCGGGGGACTGGGCGATCGACCCTGAACTGCCCAAGAACACCTCGCAGCAGATGGCGAAGGGCGAGCCCTGGGCGAAGGTGATCGAGATTGCTGCAGACTAGACGGAACACCACGGCGCTGGTCATTGACGAAATCTTCAACGGCTTGGAGCCGTTCGCCGTAGCGAGAACGAGGACAATTAGGGAAAAAGCTTTCGGGGCACAGTCGACGGTAGGGACAGCGCCGATAGACATGACCCGGTTTGCCGCAGTGAAAGCATAACGGCCGTCGGTCGAGGGTACGCCACACGTCTGCTTTCCGCGTAGACGATCGGGAATCTGTTACGTGCAGGATCACGGGGGCTGGTGTTTTCGGCACAGCTACGTTAGCAGGAATGAGGGACGGCAACTGGGGCGGCGAGTATTGTAGAACCTCGGCGTATGTGGGGCAGTGACACATAGGCGGCGTAAGAGGAGGAGCAGGGCAAGATCGATTCACCACTTGGAAACGGAGGCCGGAGCGCTTGCTGCGCCATCGCTAACGCCAATGGAGGTAAGTGCTGGTTGAGGTGCGCCATACAGCAGTCGGAGTTCGTCGCGCACAATCGAACGTACGAGCTCCCGTAGCGCAGATGTGTCAATGTCATGCGATGATAACGCGGCAAAAAAGGTGGCGGCGTGGACGGTACGATCCTGTGCCGAAGGTCGCTGCTGAAGCACTTTCTCTACTCTTAATGTTTCCACAAGAAATTCTACGACAGTTTTCGGAGGGTTGCAGACCAGGCCAGCACAAAGTTGCTCTTTGACGCCATGCATGAGGCAGCGCAGCTTTTTGCCCTCGGGCATCATAGGGTTCGCGCGCTTGAAGAGGCGCGTCATGTCTTCAATATACGCCGCGACAGTTTCGTTAGGCATTTGAACCCGATACTGGAGAGCGCGTTCGGCCTTTTCGCGGCAATCTGAGCTACCGTAAATTGCCGCAAAATGACGCTTGAACTCCCTCTAAGAAGACAGCCGGTCTTCATAGTTCTCAAACCACGTCCGAGCGCCGTCGTCAAGGCTGAAGTAGACGTTTAGAACCCGGGCAGCATCATCCCAGAGGTTGAGCGCAGCTACCTTTTCATAGTGCTGCAACCAGTCGTCGACGTCTTCATAGGTGTCCCCGTGAAAGGTCTTTGAAACGCGTGGGTTCTGAAACGTCACGTATGTGGGGGTCGTACCAGGTATTGCGAACACGTCGTGTCTGTCGGTAGTCATGCTTAATGGGGAAAACTTAGGCGGTAGGCCCGGTTCCCTGCGGTTGGTGCAGTGAACAGGCGTTTCCTCGAATATAGAACTAGCACTGCTGCTTAGCGGAGGAGTACAGGGCATCAGACCTCACCTCCACCAGATGGTTTGTTTCACTTCTTGTATGTCAGAAAGCAGATATTCATCGACCGAATTCCCGAGACTTTATGCGATGTCGCTAACGGTCTCGTGTCGCAAAAAATTCGGCGTCGTCGTCATTGTCGTTGGTCCTCAACAAAAAATTCAGGACTAGATTGAAATCTTTAGATTGGCGCTAAATTTGGCAGAGAAGTTCGGAAATGGATAAAACTCTGAGTGAGGTAGGAATACGAACCCAGGACGCTCAAAGTATTGAGTGCTCACTGGTTCAAGCTAAATAAAGATACAGACCTACCAAATTCGCGAATGGAACGGGGTTCGACAACGTCCTGTTCTTTACAGGCAATGCCTAAATAAGCGCTCCCCTGTTTGAAGCATCCCACACGGGCTTCGCATTAGCGATGGATTGGATCGTGACGATGAGACGTTTTATAGCGTATAAAGTCGGAAATAGGTGAAACGCGATAAAGCGAGCGCTTGCAACGCTCTCTTCATAAGCCTTATGCGCTTACGTGAACTGACAAGTATTTAGAGATGAGGCTCTTAACAAGCGCCGCTTATAGGCCATAAATGCATGTACCATGGACTTGGAGCACTGCGTATAATTCTTTAAATCTCGTGCCTGACGCTCATCTGTCTTTACTTTGCGACCAGGACCTATGAACGGTTTGAAAAATTAAGCGCCATGAAATATGCAGCACTGTACTAAGTAAATGAACTTTAAGAGGTTTACGCAATAATGAACATAATTTGCATAGAAACACACGGCTAACAGACGACGCGGTCGGCTCTGCTCCCGGATCTATTTTCAGCTCCGCAAGCAGTGGCGTGGCCTTCGCTTTACAGGAGGCATACGTGTTGACCAATAGCTAGGAAGAAGCCCTTTTCCTGTGCTTCGTTCTGCGCGGCGACTTGCTCCCGCGTTTCTTGAGATGGGATACGCGCATTATTGAGGGATAAGCGCCTCACTCAATAATTCAGAGCTGTAACATCTGTCGACGCTAAGCGGCGTTTGCAGTCGACAGCTCCCACCTACCGACATTCGCATAACTAACGCTTTGTACAAGAGGCGGTCGGACAGCGGCTCGAGGCTCGACTAATTAGCTTTACTACTTGCGCGCATGACGTAGCATTACTACTGCAGGGAATATTTTCCGTGGGGACGCATGGTGCTAGTGTTTAATTTTGACACACAATCCATGTTTACGTGTGTTTGACGATAATCTCTAGGCCGCATGCACATTCTTTGTATTGGGCGTTACAAATTTCGCTTTCTATGGCGCTGCAGAGTGATTCCTTCTTGTTGCACGGCATGTAGCCGCAACTACAACAACGACAAAGCACTTCCCAATGAGCGCATAATTATGCTCTTCTTCTCATAGCCAAAAGCGGTAAATATACACGACCGCGGATCGAAGGTACCAATGTGCAGTTGCGACGAAAGGAATGCGCAAGTCTGTCGTACACATTGTCATACCTCTGTCGGTTGAACTGCTGATTAAATAATTGCCTAATAATTGCATTGTGGATGAAATGAAGTTCTTTAAACACTCTTAAAATTTCAAGACGATGAAGCCAAACACTGGATGCTTGTGCGGTGCTGTACACATCATTGCTCGAGAAGACGACGGGTAGTTTGAAAATCATGTGAATTGGACTTAAAGTACCATAAAAGCTCATAGATAGCCAGGGTAATGCGTTGAAAAAACTAAAGCATGCGTATTTTCGTTTTAAAAAGTAATATTGCTTAAACACATCATAACAATTGGCTGTGGTTTAGCTCTAGTTAAACCGGGTTTAATTGCTTTAGCAATCCATGGCTGTGCTTATGGTTCAGCATGTTCTGCACCTCCTGGTGTAGCCTGATATGTTTAGCTATGAGTAACGACATGGCGCGCAAATTAACGACTAGTTTTCTTTCAATATTCAATTATCACTGCTGCCACTGCAGCCAACCAACACTTGCGGAGCGCCTTTGTTTTGACGACGAACCATGAACCAGGTTTCGACCTCTTGCCTGCCATTCGCCATCAGCCTAGTATACAGCGTGTTTCTTCCATGTTCGCCCGCTCTGCAGTCTTCTATTCACATCCGTCGCGTGAATACTCTTTCCCTGCGGATAGTCTTCTGACGTAACGTGAGGTCACAGCTTCGTCCGCGAGCTGATCCGTCGTGTGAATCTACCTTAAACAGCATGACTGCATATGCGAACCATACAGTATAAGGAAGGGACATGTGCGTGTTTGCAGTGCAGTCTGCTTGTCAGTGTCTGGCGCTGTAGCTGGTTTAGAGTTCAAAAATAGTTTTCCCTTCAAACAATATTTGAATAAATTCTGAAATAAAGTAAGAAGCTCATGTGCACAATGAGCAATATTCATCGTTTTTACCTCAATGGCTTTTGGCTCCCGGCACAGGCCTGGATATCAAAAAATGTCAGTGTAGGTTACGATGTGCTCGTCGTTTCTTTGGAGCTTTTTACGACTGCCTGATGAGCGGGAAAAACAAGGCCCTTCACTGCATTCTCAGAACAGTTTTAGCTTTGCCAACAGTAATTTAAAGATTTTGCAACTATCAATAAAATCAACTTATGATCACCTTTTGGCGGAGGATCATCTCTCTGCAGTGTTGAATAATAGGTTAAGTGCATTAAGGGTCTCGTCCAGCAAAGGTCTTACATCCTTACTAAGCTTTTCGATTTATATTTAGAACTTTGCTGAGAAACCCGGACTTTGGAAGTATGTCGCTTGCTCTGAAGAACTTTGCTTTAAGTAGCATGAACTTTCAAGTTAGGCTATACAGCACACTCAAAATATCTGCTTTATAAATTTCGCAAACACACACAAAACATGGCAGTGGCTTAGCTCAACTATGCTAGGATATACGTAGTGAGCGGTACGTTTCCGTGGCTGAGCTTGTTGCGGTCATGTATGTTTAGCAATTAGGAACAATGGGTACACACATCTTTTATTCATTTTGCTTGACAGAGACGAAGACAGCCCAATGATCTCTGATGTAGCATGCAGCAGTCTGAATTTTGTCTATACAGTATTTCGATTTGGCATAGTCCTCAAACGCAAAAACTCATACATTGAATTACTCAGAGGTGTAAAGTCCTTTTGGTGCCGCAGTCTTGGTGCCACAATGTTCAGGTCGCAGATGCACTTTCAGAAACTTGAACGGAGTGATCAGTCACACGACCTGCTTTTAGATCCTCTTCTCTTGGTCCCTATATATGCCCATCTCTTCCATAGGCCCCATCTCAGCGGCTATGCTCCGTCTATTGCGCTCGGCAGTCTAGCACCACCATTTTGTAAGCCGTTTCTCTCTCTGTATGGGCGCTTCCACGGGAGACGTCCGTGTGCTGTGCGATTTCAGTGCACGTTAAAGAACCCTATGTGGTCCAACTTACTCCGTAGACCTCCACTGCGGCTCCTCTTTTCCTCCTTACACTTGCTCTCTCACTTCCCTTCTTTCCATTACAGCGCGGTTCAGGTTTCCACAGAGCAAATGTGACAGATATTTTGCCAAATTCCTTTGCTGTGAACCAATTTATTATTATTTTCTTTTATTGCGCTCTGCATCTTAGTGTCTATGCTGCGTTGGCAGTGGAGGGGCATGCGGCCGCGAGCTCTGATGTCATGCGCGATGCACCTGTTGCCCCTCTGCGGTTTCCGTAATTCGCACTTATGGTCTATCTTACACACTGCGAAATGTTCCACTGGATAGCGTAGTGCAGCTCTCGCTACAAAAATTTCAGAATATTCAGACTCCACAGATCTAAAAGTGTTCCAGCACAGCAATCACAGCCGTGCTCTAAACTAACACATACTGCTAAAGCGCCAATGAAAAGCTATTAACAAAAATTATAAAACGCGCAGTAGCCACAGACATGCATCTATCCTGACAGCAGCGCTAAAATATAAACTTGCTTCATAGCACCGAACGCATCGGTGATCTAAAATGATGCTCCTCCTCTCCTCTTTCAACTCAACACACGTTGGCGTGCGCGCAAGAAAAGAAAGAAAAGATGCGACGGCAGTCCTCCGCGACCACTCCCGCTTGCCTACTTGGGAGCGTCAAATGAGCGGGAGTTAACGGCAGTCCCATTGACGTCACTGAGCTGACTTGCGCGCCCTAAGTCCTCCAAATCGGCTGCGAGCTTTCAGCAGAGCTATTCTTTTTTACCAGTATGTGCAAATTATCGGCTTCATGTAAAGCTTGAACGTCTGACTCGAATACTCACAAAAACCATGTTTTTGAATTGCTTGAATTTTAATGTTTTCTCAAGTAGAATTTCAAGGGTCCTTTATGCGTCAATGCCCGGTGATTCCTCCTGCTGATGGTCAAAACCGGAAGAACTTGTGCGCCCCCATGCTCAGCCATTGATATATTATAATCCTTAGGCAAAAGAAAAACAAGTTGATTTGCGTAGAGGTACAAGGTTCAGTTGGTGATTTAATTACCGGTTCCTAGAAGCATTTTGACAGCCCGACACTTGCTATCAAATTACTTTTAGGCGCTTTGCTTGGATAGGTTGAAAACCTCTTCAGACAACACGGGCTTTTCCACTTTTTTGGCGACACGGGCCTGGACTCACTATTTCCAAAAGAACTATTGTGCCCCTCTATATTTTCATACCTCGTCTTACCGCAGCATCAGGCATCCAGCGCAGAACACCAGGGCTTATATTTGTATGGCTGCTGTTCATTGGGGCAGGGGGAATCTAGCAATCAAGTGCCGTATTCCGAGCACCAGATAAAGCCGAACGAGCCCTTATGTAATGCTAATTTTGTTAAATATATTCATAACATTTTACTACCTAATGTAGCCGTTATAGAGGACATTATGGTAGGTAGTTAAGAAGGAAGTGTATCATTGGCATGCCTTCGCTACCGCAGAAACAGCGTCGGGTGGAAAGTGCAAGCCAAACAGAGCACAGACCATCTTCTTGTGTCTCGACCTCTGAAATAGCGACCACCGCCTTCGGCTGCTTACAACCTAATCTGAAAATATTTGACTCTACTTTAAAAACAATCATGTCCAATAGCATGAATATTTGCGTTTCTGATAAAGCATATTCAAATCCTGGGTGAAAGCTAATTCAATTATTTAAATGGCACATGCGTTGGTTGAAAAAGCTGCCAAAGCCAAGCGTTGCGTAGCGGCTTCTCAAATGAAGTGAAGGCAAGTTCTTCCTTCCAGCGGTGACTGAGAGGCTCACTCGCTGTAATGCAATTGACGTAAAGAAAGCTTACAAACACTGCTCTCACGACAGTTGTGATGCGGAGCCATTTATAAGTTGCTAATGCGATAAAATATGCTTCGAATATTTACGTTATTGTAGCTGGTTGGGGGTTTCGTCGCGTCGATGCCGCCGTGCGTGCATGACCTACGCTGGACATCATGCGTACAGCTTACTTGCTATGTTTTGTGAGGCCAACATGAAAGGAAAGCTTACGCCAGATATATAAAAAAACTAGTGCGGAAACAGCCAAATTATGTCTTGGACGACGGTCGGGTCCTAGTTTTCTCGGCTTCTACTGAAACTTGCAAGATACGGTGCTTATAGCTGCCAACAGCGCTTTTCGTTTAAGCTGTTTTGCTTTCGTTATGTATGGTAATAATGTCGCGAAACCTTCAAAACTGTATTTGTTGTTTTTGTAATAAACGCCGGCATGCGGCCTTATCACTGTGATTCTGGCACGCGTATCAATTCTGTATACCGTGTTCGTTCATGCTCGTTGTCGCGATACGACGCGTTATCATCTTCTTTGTCGCGAACGATGCGCCGAAATCTGTCTCGAAGATTCCGATCACTTGCGTATGTTTCTACAATGTTCCCGGTTTTGCTTGTAGTAGTTTGCTATGTTATCTAGAGTGTTCTGAGCAGCCATTAAATTGAGCGTTGACGAGTGTGACGGGCATTCTAGCACCACGACGAGCACGTTTGTTGCTATCGCCACCACCAAGTTGCTTTGTTTGTTTTTTGCAGGCGCAAGTCAGCCCAATAAAGAGTTAATTTCAGTACCATCAAGCCTGTGTCTTCTTTGGGTGCCTACGGCCTTGTCCCCACTACGTGACAATACGCTGTATGATGCAGCAGCTTCTTTTGTAACTGGCAGCTACCGAGAGTTGTGCGAAATGCTCACTGCGATATTTTCCAATGGCGGGTGCGTGCAGGCTGCATCCGCTGCTTCCTGGCTTGGAGGATCGTCTTACGGTTTCGGAGCCGTCCGTTGCGCAAGATTCTTCACGGCACTCCTTGGAGGTCGGAAAGCAGAAAGCGCAGCGTTCATGTCATCCAGAGTTGCTCAGACCATCGTGTAGCGTCCATCGTGACCAGAAGCAGAAGTGCAAAATAACATAAACCCCCAATTTGGGCGGAAAAAATATCATTATTCCACGGAGCAATCCGAGATGGACACCTGATCCCAGTCTGTTATTCTACCCCAGGAATCTCGCCCCCAATTTGCCATTAGAATACGATATTTATGAGCAGAACCGAAAAAATTGATCCAGATCTGCAATAGAAACTTAAGATGAGCTTTGGCGCATTCGGATAACATACTTTTACCAGATGGACGACTTTTATCGGTGGAGGACAATGTGACCCCGCGGTTTGAAGTTAATATTAATTTGCAGTTAACTAATGTGCAATTTACGCGAATTTCAGAAGGGTGATTTACCCGCGTACGGCATTTATATGCGATGTTTTTGCCCCGATGCAGGGTAAAAACTGAAGCCGTGTTAGGAGCAACCGCTAAAGTTGTATGGCCTAAAATCCCGCGCAAAAAACCGCATAGGAACGGGAAGCATCAACACTTCATGTTGAGTCTGCTCCTTTTCTTTTTCATTCCTTCCATGAAGTTGTATCATTAACGTTCCTTTCTGCTATTTACATCGAAATCTTTCTTAATTAAAATTAATAAACTTTTAGAATATTTTTATTTTTACGAAGCATCCTAGTAGCCGCCAAATGAGTCTAAATGAACTTTGGCTCCAGAAAGTAAGCCATAAGCACAATGAAGTACAGCCTTTATTCGTCGTTGGGCAGCGGGAACATGTCTGTGCAATTATAAAAGACGCGATGGCTTTCTAATTGGCAGGCTTCATTGTATTTTCTTTTACAGGTCTCATGTTCCATCACAGCCGTTTCATTAGCCGTCGACATCAGTGCATGCAGTTCGCATTCCTGCTTGTCGTCTAAAAAAAAAAAAACGAAATAAAGGGACCACAAGATCACGTGTTATGAATGACATCAATATAGCAAATAAAAAATACAGCATTATGAGAAAAAAGGCCTGATGGCATGGAACCACTGCTAATATATAATAAATAAATAAAACCATTTGTTAAGTTTCAGACTGCTGCTTTGACCATCGAAGTAATGTTTCCATTAGCAACATCTGTGGAACTTGCCAATGCCGCGTTGAAGGTTCGAAGTTTTGATTTTACAGTCTTAAAATTATATGGTGTTAGATTACAGGCGAAGAAACTGCAGTTAAAAATTTTGTAGCAATCATTTCTTCAGACGGCATAAACTATGACCACGTATTTACCACGCCTTGCCATTCAGTTATGTGTACCACGTACGTATTAGCACATAGCCAGTATGCACTCCTTTTGGTTAATAACCACCAGACATAGGTATACTGACCTGCTTTGACCGAGCGATATGAACGTCTCTGCAGACTTAGGAGAGACGAATTGGGAGACAGGAGAATAATTTTTCAAATGTGCTAACTTCTATTTTAACGGAGTATGTTGTGGGGAATGTAACTATGTCCTGTCCTCGTCTTCCTTGTCTTGTCATTACGCTACGTTTTTTATTGTGCTAAGTCCCTGCCAACTCTGTCATGACATATTGTTACGAGGCAACGATTGGTAAAACTAATTTGT
Source organism: Amblyomma maculatum (assembly GCF_055883805.1). Lineage (NCBI taxonomy): Eukaryota > Metazoa > Arthropoda > Arachnida > Ixodida > Ixodidae > Amblyomma > Amblyomma maculatum. The sequence continues at coordinate 385,814,785 of NC_139344.1, forward strand.
TTACAGGGTATGGGGACGTCGCGGAACGGTCAGCTGCATAGCCCACGTGCCTCCTGTCTTTCATCTCTTCATCTTCATCCGTGTGCTTCTGAGCGCAATGTATCACTTCACCCGTTCAGCCAAAGCTCGCCATTCAGCAAATACGTTAATCTGTAGGCCGAGAGCAAGCTTGTAGGCGGGCGAAATGGCCGACCTGGGTCTTTCTGCAGCGCCAATTACTTGAAGTATCTTTAAAATTATAAACTTCACGACACTGATGCGGAAGATTGGACCGGAGTATGTGCAGAGAAATTTCTTGTAGTGGCCTTGTCGGCTCAAAGGTGTCCCGACCCAAACGTAGTAACCGGGAGCATAAGTGAGTACGATGTGGCAGTCGTCGCACCGTGTCTGAATGCAACCTTGTGTTCTAAGGGTTTTCAGGAGAGTAAGTCGGCGCGCTTCTTTGACACGGCGTCGTCTCCGAAAAGGATGCATCAGGATGGATGGAAAATGGCAGATTTGTTCAAGGGTGCGCGGCAAGTGGGTGTAGAGAATACAGAGCGGTGAATGCCCGGTGTTATCGCGCTGGGTAGTATTGTAAGCGCAAGTGATAAAAGATAGCACGGTATCATACCTTCAGTGCCAGCGTACATTGCCAACATTTTCGTCAAGGTGCGATTTATGCGCTCTTAGAGGTCAGTCGTCGGTGGGTGCTAGTGTGTAGAGTGCCAATAATCACATCTACGTAGTCGGTGTACCTCTTCGACGACATCCGTGATAATGACTCGACGTGATAATGACTCGAGGTGCACAGTGGAGAAGAATACCGGAATGCAGTAAAAAGGCGGAAACGTCTCTTGGTCTGGCAGAAATTGAAGCAGTGGTCTCAACGTAGCGTGTGCAGTATGTTGACGAATAGAATATCAGCACGGGCCGGTTGCTGGCTTTGGGAGCGGACCAAGTAAATTGATGCCAATTTTTTTCAATTGGCTATCTGGCGGGCTGATCTGTCGTTGCAGTCCAACAGGGGAGAATTGCGATGTTTGAGCTATTGGCACTGGACGCGGCTTGAAACGTACTGCCGCGCTGTCTTGTATAATCTGGGCTATTAGAATTGTTGCCATGTTCAGCAGTACGTACGGGCAAAGCCCAAAGGGCCGGATGCGATATCATCGTGCAGGGCGTGAAGGACAGCTCCAAAAACCATATGCAGGGGCAATCAGCAGGCGACACCCTCAACTGAATAGTTCTTAAATAGCAAGCCTTCCTATATGGCAAACAAACTCCCAGGTGCAGATGTATGGGCTGGGTCAAAGAATTACTGAAGAGCAAGATCTCTCCTCTGCTCTTGCTCAATTGTCTCAAACTAGGAGCTCCACGGAGAGTGGAAATAAACAACCATCGAGTACGTTGTCGCTTCTCGCTGTATACGGTGAGGGAAGCGGGGCAAGCGTGCCGGCGTCGGCGTTTATATGAGACATGAAAGTCATACTCCTGCAGGCGCAAGGCCCAACGAGCGAGTCGACCAAATGGATAACGCAGGCCAACAAGTCAACACAAAGAATGGTGATCAGTGACGATTCTGAAATGACGCCCATGTAGATATGACCGAAACTTCGGCCTGCAAAGAGGACCGCCAGGCACTCGAACTTCCTTACTGTGTAGCCCCCTTCCGCTTTGGTCAAAGTACAGATTGCATACTCAACGATGTGCTGGAGGCCGTTATGAAGTTAAATTAGGAGAGCACCGATGCCGATGCTGCTGAGATCCATGCGGACTTCAGTAGGCGCTGCCGGGTCAATGTTGCGCGAAATAGACCCAGGTGTTAACGAATCCTTCAGCTGCTGGACGGCATATTCATATGGAGACCACCATACAAATAAAGTTTCTGAAAAGCAGAGAGGTCAAGTAATGAGCGAGCTCAGCGAACCTTTGAATGAGCCTACACAAGTAGGAAGAAAGGCCCAGACAGCTTCCCAGGTGTTTCAGAGTGCGGGCGTGTTAAAACCCGCGTGTGGCAGCTGTCTTCTGTGGGGTCGGGTGTGCCGTTCACCAAAATGACACTTTTGTAGAGCTAAAGAACCAACAGAGCTTCTACCATGGACGCGGGAACACCACCTAATTGTTTGTTATGCTCATTAAGGGTCTTCCCGTAAACGATGACATCCTCAAAACAAAACATGCATATCTCGCACTTAAAAGGATGAGTACAGGGCCCATCAATATATTCCAGTTTTAAACTTCTGTAAATGCTTAATAAATCTGTTATTCTACTTGCACATATTTAATACCTAGCGCGGAGCGCAGGTTACAAAAACGCGATAGAAATTGGGGCAACCCTTCCTACAGAATGCGACCGTCATATTGAAATGCTCGTGTGATGTCACAAGAAAATAGGGGGCAGAGCGTAGTCTCCAATGCAGACGGCAATATCAATGACACGTCTCTCTTTCATGGACGACTAACACAGTTCTCGTCCCTCATGGAAAAGTGCTTGATAAACATGTTTCTACACAAAACGATATAAAGAAAGACATGTTTTCTTCGACTTAGTTTGGTTTGTGGTGTTCACCGTTTCAAAGCGACTCAGGCTATCAAATAAGCTGCAGTGGAGCAATCCGCAAATTTCGGCCATCTGGTGCTCTTTAACTTGCATGCACATCCCAAATGCGCCTTGCTTGTCGCCTCCATGAAAAAGCGGCCTCCGAGGCTAGGATCCGATCCCGCATCCTTGGGTACAGTAGTCGAGCGCCGTGCCGTAACCATTGCCCCCCCCCCCCCCCCCCCCGGCGTGGCTCGACTTAGATAAAGCATGGTCGCAGTCAATGAGCTGTACGGTTAGGCTCCTTAGGTTATGGACACACATCGATCTGTCGCAATACACTGACGACAACGTCAGCACGACGAATGGTCGCCTAGCACCGTAGTGTGAGGTTCTCAGCACCGCGACGACGACTGAACTGGTCAGCGGACGGTCGCTCAATCTCTTTTTATCAGATCGGAGAACGAACGAGAACCTCATGCCCGATGAGATAATAGCATGCTTGTTCGTAGCTTAATCGCGTTAAAAGAAGAAAAACAAGCAGCAATGTTTCATATGTTCCCAATTCTCATCAGGAATGACATTGCCCAGAAATGTCTCTGTGCCGAACAGCCGACCCGTTCCATGAGGAGTATGTCTAGCGCGAGTACGCGGGGTTCGGGTCTCCCATTTCGGTAATTACGGAGCACACAATCACAATTTTTAGCGGTTTTATGCGGCAATTGAGTGTAGTTCTGGCAATAGTGACCCCAACTAGGCGACTGCTTACATCGCAAAGCACGAGAACATCGAGCGCGAACCGTCGATGAGAGCCGGTCTGGCGAGCAATACTGAGGGCAGCTAGCAGCTGTCGGCGCCGCTTGTGGGTAGCCGCGCAGGCAGGGGACGTAGCATCTCGGGCGATTCTTAATACACTACTGTAGTTTGTAAACAAATAAAGGTGCAACTGGAGCGAAAAGGCTGAATATTTTTGGTATTGCTAGCTCAGCTTCCGTTTTATACCGTGCGAACGAGAAGCATACATCCAGTTATATACAAAAGCCATTTAAATAAACACACTGGGGGCGGAGTCCTATTCCGCGAATCGGCGCATTCCTTCTGGAGTTTAGATCTCACACAATAAATACTAAATTGTGCAAGTTTAACTTGAAGCACTCACGAGTCATTTGTTGTACAATCACCAAAACACTCAAGGGTAGACTCGATAAGAGGTCGGTCGCAGTCGCCGGCGTGCGAGGCTGCGCGTGAGGCGATCCGGAGAGGGCGGCGGCTGGGAGGCTCTTGTTCGGCGCGGGCAGTGAAGCGCATTCGAATTGCGTTGAATTTTGCCGTTATGGCACTGAAGCGGCGGCAGCGGCGCATACTTTTGTGCACTGGCCTGACCAGACGGAACATAGTTTTGCAGAAAGGCTTTATCAGCCGAAAATCATTAGGTCTGACTAACCCGTATGCGCATGTAACGGCATCTCAAGAGGTACCGCTTCGTAACTCTTAGGCAACTGTTGTTTGACAAGTTGTTTCGAAATAGTCCATTTATCTAAGATGATTGTATATATAAGGGAAGTGTATACCAAGACCGAGTTCTAATTGGAGTGGAACATATGCAAAATGCTTCATCTAAGGCTTTCTGCAATTTTTAAATTGAATTTCTTGAGCTAAGAGTCGTTTTCTTCCGCTTAAGAGTATCAGTGGCGGCATTAATTAGACTAATAATTTGACATCCTAGCCAAGTGTTTGGCTAGTTAGTATAAAGTTGTTAACTTTGTAACGGCTGGTGTCAGGCTTTTTATTTTGAGATAAGTCTCTTGGCCTCCGCAGGTAGTATACGCGTCAGTTTTAGAGTTTTGAAAATGCCATTCTCCTTGCCGCTGCAGCGTGACAAATTCTGGGGCCGCACTCGAGCCATAGCGACCCAGAGCGGCGAGATGCAGCCCTAGTTACACATATGACCTTACTTCACAAAGCTGGGCGCCAACACCAAGGTCTTTCTCCGCACACCCCAGGCGCTATCTGTGAGCGCGCTTAGTTTCTACATAAAAGCTAGAAGGAAAGCTGGTGACACCGTCTATAAGGGTTATATGAAAGGGCACTCAAGCCAAAGTGGAAATGCCGGGAACGCAAGGGTAGATATTTTTGGCTTCGCCCTAAAACGTGATTAGGACTGTAGAAGCATAACTGTTAAAACTATTATTGCGAGAGGTTGTCATTTCACATAAATATGTGCTTGAACAAAACCTGCTCCCGGTGCACTGAGTTAAATGAGCACAAATACACATCGGCGTTAACGAGCACAGCAAGCCACCGAAAACCATTCTTTTTTTGTAAACCAAATGTAAACAAAACACAGTTACAGTTTCTCCACCGTACGACGACAAAAGCGGGTAAACACGCACGCAACTTCACGTAAAATTATCGACGCTTTACCACGCCGAATCAGAGTTGCTGTGTCTATGTCTTCTTTATGGTATAGGTACCCTTGCTAGTGCAGTCATTCCGGCCTTCAGATGCTTCAGATCTCAGAACTGCGTGCGTTGCTGCCTATCACACGACCCCGAAGCGCACCGAACACAGAAGAAAACAAAACTGAAGAAAGAAGAACTCGAATCCATTGTGTGAATATGCCACATGTTTTCCCGGCATGCCTGAAGGTTTTGGCGTCTATGGTAGGAGAAGTGAGGGCCGTCAGTTTTCCCTCTCTTATAGTACGAATAAAGCACTGCTGGCTACGGTAAGCTGATAAATGCGACCTTCTGATTGAAAACTTTTATTGTTAGGAAGCGCAGAATTTCTTGGGTTTATAGCAATTTAAGTGTATCGACATGAATTTCACGATAGCTTCCGTAATGTGCTTCATGTGGTAGGCTATGCGACTAATTTATTTACAGACACTCTTCCCTAAAGTTAGCAGCAGCGCATCAATATTTCCTCCAGGATTCAGTGGTGCTCGAAGCAGCCATAAACACGCATGCACAATTTGCCCAAGAAATTCACAGAATACTATTTAGCAAAACGTTAAATTGGGCGAGTTGGTAGCTGTTCTAAATGTAAACAGCACAAACTACAGGGGACAAGAAAAGAAGGAAGGACAGCGGACGAGCGCTCGTCCTGTGTCTCTTCTTCTTTTCTTGTCCCTTATAGTTTGCTCTGTTTACGTTATTTGCAGAATAAGTTTATTCTTCGCACATTATAAAAACAATTGGCGTTTTACATTGCCCTGCCAGATGTTTAATGAAAGTTTATAAATATTCAGGGCAAGAACTTACCATCGGGCGTAGTAAACGTCCAAACAAAACAGTTTTCTGTGCCATTCCAGTAAAAAAATGTGTAATTTCTTCCTGTGTCACCTAAAGGATGGTAAATCACCAAACATTCAGAACTCATACACTAGAACGTCGGTGTTTGTAACACTTTCATTCGAATTTAAAGTCAAATTTGAGCACCTCTTTATTTCAGAGCAATACGAGGTGTTAACCATTTCAACCACTGAAAGAATCTTTTTATATTTTGGTAACCGCAGTCAGGTACCCAAGAAAGCATCGAAGGCTTCTGAAGCGCGCCACTGGGCCGACGTGCAAGAACAAATCATTTATTACAGCGTGAAAGCGTTAGCAATGAATATATCGACCACTTCTGAATTGACAGTTCTCGATGATGGCACGGCCTACAACATTTGAGGTAGAGATAGCAATTACTGTCACGACAACCACGAGCAACAGGCGACAATTGCATTGTGTGTAGGGGGGAAGGGGGGGGGGGGGGGGGGCAATATATATTCCAGATAAATCTGATTGAATCTACCGCGAAAATAACGCTATTAAGTCACTTGCGTGCAGCTTGATTACGAAAAATATAGTAATAAATTTAGCTAAGTTGGCTAAATGCAGTGCGCCAGAAAATCATGTTTCATACCACTTTCGGTTGGAGACTATACGATCTCAAGATCAAGGCCCAAGCAAAAATCGCCACTAGCCATAACTGCAGATTTAGATGCTACGTACTACAACATTTTGATAGCCCTCAACGCACTTCAGATGGCAATGCTTCAGTGGTGCGCTTGAATTATTTGCGCGCGGATGAAAGCTGATCAAGACGACAAATTCCACTGCACAATACCCAAGGGAACAACAACAAACAAGTTTCCTGGCATGACCACCCTCTTAAGGATGCACCGGCCCGATGCTCTATGAAAAAAAAAAAGAAAATTCAGCAAAAATACACAAAGAACAAACACAGTGATAATGCAAACACAAACATCTAATGCGCTAATAAAAAGCGCCTTAGGCGCATGATAAATATTTTTCTTTATAAATATTTTTAAAGTTAGCAATTAAGCATAGCGTCATTCATTTCGAGAGCGCGAAATCCTTAGAGAGCGGAGATTTCGTTTGGTTAGATCTCGGTCGGTGCCTGGATGTTCACATTTCGGCTGCCTAATGAAGAGAGATCAGTGACCGATAAGGGAAATTATTGCCCAGATGAGACCAAATTCGTACCCTCATGAAGGCTAACTTATGCCGCCATCGACGTCACTTCAAGGTCGGCGACAACGGTAGCTTAAAAAATATGCTTAATAGAGTCGGCCGCGGATATAATACACTCGAAGGAATTCACGATGTAATTCAATATATCGATATTGCAATAGACAAGCGTGCCTAAGTGTGGTCTTCATTGCAATCCAGAAGCTTGAATACTGTGCAACCAATGGAAAGACACGCTTTCTCCGGCGATGTGCTCCAAAGCTCCTGGCAGCCATATACTTGTCATAGGTGCTAAGATCCGCCAGGGCCAAGTTGACACGACCGCATCCGCTCGCCAGAGGTGTCCTGGCGCCACGTATCGAAAAGAGGTGCGCACTGTGAGCGCAGTCAAAACATTTGTTACGGATAGGTCGGAGCGTCGGAGCTCGTGCTGCTCGTACCCCCCATCTCGTCCCGCGGGTCACCAGTTTAGTGGGTATTGGGGCTCACATCAAAGCTATGCTATTGCGGACGGAGTCTGTGACAAGTTGCCACTCATCATAAGAAGTCTGCGTACGTTACGCGAACATATAAACCTACTAACAGCTTAGTTATATTGTGGTACAGTTGGTTCATTTCTTTTCTTCAAAAGCGAAGCCACGGTGCAAGCTTTCAAATATTTTATAAGATTTTAAAGAGGTAATTTTGACAGTTCGACCGAAGCAATGATGTGATATATCCGGGCTCGATTTCCCCGCATTTTATGTGGTTGGTTTGTGGGGTTTAAGTCCCCAAAGCGACTCAGGCTATGAGAGACGCCGTAGTGAAGGACTCCGGACGTTTAGACCATCTGGGGATCTTTTACGTGCATTGACATCACTGGAGATCGATAAAATCATCATTGTTATCCCATCCCATTCGTTATTATCACCAGATAGCACGATAAGCTACCTTCTAATGTAGTTATCCCTGTGAAGCGGCCACATCCCCGAAAACTTCCTATTACATAGCAAATAAAATCTACATTCGCACTCGCTTGGAGTCCGATCTCGGCTGCTTATAGCTGAGTTCGTTAAGTAGAAGGATTATGGCAGCACAATTGTGTTTTGTTTTTATTTTACTTTACTGGATTTTATCTCCAGCTCACTCATTTGTCGTCTGCTTTGATGTCGCTTTTTTAGTTACTTTCTTACGGATCACTGCGCTTTCATGAGTTTGCAAAAAACAATCGAATTAAGCGTAGAAATTTCTCTCATAGATCATCAAATCCTGGATAATGCAAAAAGCGCTAGGAACATGTTAAAGGTGCCTCGAGAACGTGTCACTGTACGTAGTGCCGTGTCGGCTTCAACAATCATGGAATGCTGATCACCCCCCCCTGCACAGGTTTAAGCGCACTGGGAACGCTAAAAGAAAACGCTCACCCAAAGCTTTAAAACACTACTGAACCGAATTTTACTATCCTTCTTTTTAATGTTTTTTTTTCTATATTTTTTAACGTGACGCTTCATACAACGTGTAAGATGCTCACCTTGTTCTCCTTTTCGGCGAAGATTTACGACAAGAGAAGGCTTCGTATGCTTCCAGGGTAGTTTGGCCTCCAGTTCCACACAAGCTCGACTGAAAAACATGTTATCGTACTCAACAGCAAGTAATACCAACAAGTAGCCTCAAATAGAGCACTTTTTGTTTTAGTGGGAGAATTGTATTTACGCTTTCAAACACGGATACAGGACATGGAAGGCTCCAGGCGAGATTGGTGATTCATTCTTTGTAGAGTCGTAACTTTCTCAAAATTCCCTTCCCTCTGATTCGTGTACTGCTCTCACGGCGCTGCATCTGGATGTCTTTTTTTTTTCTATTTTCGCTTAACATGGTGCTGAAGTCGTGAATATATATTCTAACCATTTTTTCGCCGCAGAGACGTTAACTCGAAACTAGAGTGCCTCGTAATTAGCCGGTTTCTAACGATTAAAAACTCTTGGCAGCCAGGCTGAGGCACGAAGCGTCGAGTAGTATCCATGATCAATAGACCCGAGTTCGATATATTGAGTAGCGACTATACCATCATTATTATCACATCTCATTCATACACTCATTAGCATGCTGTCGTCAACTATGAAATTCATTGAAAAGCCATCCGACATGGGCGGCTTTTCTGTATGGCGTTTTCACCAATGTAGAATAGAAGAGCGGCGCAGACGGTATTTCATGAAGCCTTCAATGTTTACCCAACAACGTTAAAGTGTACCATAGTTTTACAGGAGTCATGACCAGCTATGGCTATAGTAAACTACAGTGCCACGCAGTAGTGACACTGTTCAGGAATAAACCACGTACTGGCGGTACCGTCAAGCGCGAAGATGTTCCGGAGCTTCAGAGCGTCGTTCCAGCTATTAAAGGCTACCACTCGCTCATACTGATCAAGCCACTATTCGGCATCTCCTTCGCGCCGAGGAAAACGGGCAGCGTCCGGGGCTCCTGCATAACAACAAGAACTGTAGAATGAGTCATTGTCACTGCAGGATCCTCCTTCCGTCATTGTGTTGGATTCAGTAGTAACCTGCGATGTTCTGCGATGTTCGTATAAATGACCAGACTCAAAACGGATCCTCACTAATATGCGCTAATAAATCCGTAGAGCGTACGGAAATAAGACATTGCAAGTTTGAAACGGGCATTTTCAAGAGCACGCCTGTTTCAGCGTAACTGCTGATGGAATTTAGAATGAAGAGCCACTTTTACTTCATCTTTTATTTAGCTCTACAGGACGCTGTTAAACTCCCCTCCTTACAGCATTGCCCTGTTAAAAGCGTTAGAGGATGCTCTTGCCATCGCCTTGCAGACTCTGACAACCGAAAGAGTATTACCATAGCATTAGAAACAAAATCAAGTATTTGTTTGCGTGTATATGCACACTTGTTTAGTTCTAATTCATTTGTGCATAAGTATTCAAATCTGCAATGAAGAAGCTACGCAGTGCAGAACAGCGCGCTCAGACACTCTTCCTCGAAGCAGACGAGGCTAGGAAGAGATGTGGGTGTGGAAGTCTGGGTGCTGCTGAAGAGAGGGAGCGTGACCTGAGGTGGGATAAATTAGCTACCAGCATCTCGCTCCTTTCACTTTGCGCTCTACTCTGAACCCCAATTTATTTCATTATTAAGAGCCACAAGCTTGTCCTTAACATGATACTAGTAAAGAGTGCCATAAATTATTCTAGAGATACAGTGCGTTAGGTTGTGTAAGCCGTAGTGTACTATTCAAGAACGTTTGGCTTTATTTCTGCTTTTCTACAATGTAGGAAATGTTCAGTGGTTAGTAGTGAGGTTGAGGAATAGGCAGAGGGACGAGCAGAATTGCGACATACTCTGGGGTTGCCCCAGATGACGGGGTACGTTTCGGCTGCGCGAAGACCCACCCACGATGCAAGCTGTAGTTGCGTGTGTCTGCTGAGCAGACCAACCTCCCATCCCTCCTTTGATTGTAACTCTTGAAAGGAGGGCTTCGGTTTATTGTGAATAGACTGTTAAATGTGCATCAAGTCCTCCCTTCTGCTTATACGTAACTGACAGTTCAGAGATTTGGCTCTTCTATTTATTAGAGAGAGTAGGAAAGATGATGGCATTATAGTGAACATATGTAGTTAATAATATACCACCTGCACGACTCTGGTCAGCGAATAATAAGGAGCGGGGTAGATTTGGCTGGAGTTCCTACAATGCAGAATAATGCCGTTATAGGGGAGGAGCTAGTCTCTCACACTGGGCAATGAGGACAGGCCGTCCATGCACACTGTCCGGCTGACGAGAGCTCCTGTCTGATTTTTGGCGGCGGCATTCCCCTGGTGACCGCTGTGCGCTGGACCCAAGAGGAGGTTTGTGTGGCGACTGGGAGACGGAGACGGTTGCAGGGTGCTCAATTTTGAGCAATGGCAGGCAGCGATCTTTGAAACAGAAAAAATATACTTCGCAGAGGAGTGGGTAATTTCAAGCTCCATTGTCTTCGAATTCGCTTCAATGAACTGGGCTTGACCCGGAAGGTGCCAAAGGTTCCTAATCTATTGACAAGAATTCCGCTTCCCTGTTGTCCAGATTATTTCTAAGATAGCTGTGACATCTATTAGAAGGCCCAGGGCCGCCACGCACTCTTCCCTCAAAATACGAGAACCAGACATTTTGAATTTTCTCGGCCCACCGTTCTTGAAGGGGCCGATAATCTTGCCTAATACCTCTGAACGCCACTATACAAGCACTGGAGGACATTGTGCTGAATCTTTCTAGGTAAATGTAGTGTTTCTCACTTTCACATGAATATGCCACGTTGCTACTGCGCTTGTCTCTGCGCTCTCCAGATCTGAGTGCATCGTAACAAACTTCCGCCTTTACCCCCGGTTCTGAAGACATTGAGATATAACCATCATCCAAGGCGAAGCTTCACATGTCTTGGTCCAACGCTTAGTGTCCCGGTGACCCGATATACGACATCTCATCTGACGAGATTACTGATCGTGCATCAAGCTTGTGCAAACAAAGCCCAATATTTACAGTGACATCCCCAGGATGTCTACTATCCGCCCTCACACCAATCCTCAAGAGTCTGAACAAAGCAAAGAGGGACGGGGGTCGGCGGAGACAAGCATATGGATATGCAGCGCTGAAAGCATGAAACGCTCGTTTATAAAGCACTGCGCAGTAACTGTGACAATTCCTCAAAGCAGTGTCCGACGTGTTACCCGTTACAATGACTACCTTCACCCGAACCGGAGGAGGAGGTGGAAAAGCAGAGTATTTAAGAGAAGAAACCGGTTTGATACCCTACACTGGGGGAAGAATGTGAGTGGGCATAAAAGTGAAGTATAAAAGGGAGGGAGTATCGTACAGTCAGTAAATCAGTGAAGTCAGTACAGTCAGTAAACCTACGTAGAGAAGAAGTGGGAAGGGAAAGAGTGCAATAAATGACCTCCCGCGTACAGCAGTCTATCTCCCGCTAGCAGTGTGTGGGGTCTGTTTTCTGTGCGCGTCTACACGCGCTCTTCTAAAGACATGCTGGTAACCCAGCATGGCCGAAGCACAGCCAGTTCACGTGATGCGAATTCACATGACACAGATGATACGTTATCGGTGTGGACAGCCATACTACGCAACAGTAGGCCAGCATGCCAAATCACGTTACAACGCATGTAGCAATAGAGGTCATTTAGAAAGTATATGGCGCTCTACGAAACGTACAGACACGAATAAAAAAGAACGTGTCGAGTAAACACAGCACCAAAAGGTGATAAAAGCAGCCAGTGTACAGCCTTGAAAACAAAATCGTCTTAAACTGCTACCAAGCTGCAGCTCTACGACACGCGGCAGATGAAGAGTAAGGATAGTTCCACCGTCTGTAGAAGTGTTGCGAGTTGTTGGCAGATCTTTTAGAATGGAGCTGGATATGGGGCTAGCGCCTCAGGGATGGGGGTGCAGCTGCATTCCAACAGCGATTTCGCGATCTCCAAGCAGAGTCGTCAGACGTAATACTGAAGCTTTACTGCGGAAGGCTTAAACCCGTTAGAGGCAAGGTTTTCGTACCGGTCCAGATTGGGCGAATCGAAGCTATACTCTCATTGTTTAGGGCACTTTACCGCTGTTCCACTCATCTCCGAAGAAACCGGATCCACGCACTAGAGCTGAACGAAATGATGTCAAACTTGTGGGGTCAGTTACTAGCGTTGATGACAACTCCTACGTGCTAAAGCGTTTGCCACTTCCTATGGAGCCGGGGGAGTGCCCATGCCTGTGCATACTTAAACGCTTGAAAGTCCATATCTACCACTTCATTCATCATGCCACCAGCTTTCAAGGGAGCCGACTAGCACGCCGCGTGAATAATTTAGGTTAAAGTAAAAAAAGCGGCACCTCGAGACATCCAGACAGACATTGAGTGGATCCTACATGCTTGCACAACAACTCCACACGCGTTTGCGGGGGGGTCCCTTCTTGCATAGCTGCTCTTGGCAGGCCGCTGCAAACCCATACAGCGAGCGGATCCAGACAAAGAACACACATGGAGGTTAAACAATGAAGGCAAAAGGTGCGCCCCGACATCAACGCTGTCCGCACTAGGAGAGCGCATATTTCTTCAAAACTACCGAACAGGCCCGGCTTGCATTTCCGGTTTCATCCGTTTTCCTAGACGTTGCTCCTCTCTTCAGGTAGAGCTAGAAGACAGAAGGCTTTGGAACAGATGACAAAAGCGTCGGTGCGCTTTCAAGTGGTACTCTGTCTGACATCCAGCTTCGATGAACTTCGCGGGCCAGAATCCTGTGAAATACTACGGACATTAAAACGCAAACAAAACATTAATGCGTCCTTGTGTCATGCTGCAGGCTTCATTAGAGAAGGAGTAGTGTGACGATTCCTCATGCGAGTGTCCCATGTATTTACCGTAATGGTGAGAGTCTTCTCTGCGGCACCCGAACCGGTCTACGTATGGAATAAGCAGGAAGGAAAAGAGCGGAATAAAGGCTCTCCCCATTCGCAACGAGGAGGAACAGTTCGTCTCTCGCTAGCGATGTGTGCGGTCTGCTTTTTAGGCGCATCTACCTGCACCCTTTTCAGGGCACCTTGTTGACCCGCACATATAAATCTTGAGGCTCGCACCTTACAACCTCCATAACAGTAACCCAGCGACTAAACAAGCCTCAAACGTTATCGGTTCAACACTCCTCAAAAACCTAGCGTTTGTAATTCATAACCGCAGTTTAGATCAGATGCTACCTCGCGCAACAATATCACCGGTAATAAGATGAATTTTAAAATGCAGAGCTTTAGATTACCGTTTTGAAACCATTCTTTCAAAAAGATGCAGGTAGCGGCAACACGCAGGCGGCAAACGGAAGCAATCGGGAACAGCCACATTGCTTCTTCGCAAACGCGACGCCAGACTGCGGCGCCGGACTCATGGCGTTTCCCGACCGCTTCATCTATATCAGGTGTACATTTCCCTTAATGCGGTAACTAAACGCAATGGCGTTATTACGTATGTGTGCTATTTAGAAACACAAATCAACGATTAGTGGTTAAGAGGATACCAATATGCACGTGCGCCAACGATGATTCCAAATGGAGCCTGAGAGGAGAGCTATTAACGCTGTGGCGCCGCACTCTCAACATCGGATCACAAAGACATGCATACACTGGCTGGAAAACGCGCGCGACATGCCGCCGGCTTTAAGCAGCTTGCCGCGAAACTTGCCTTGGCGGCAGGTATACCTGCCGTGGACCGAATAGGTCGCCAAGCCATTTTCGGTGGCTTGCCACGTGCCGCGAAACAGGCAGAGCGAGTGGAAGACGTCCGCCTCAGCGACGTGAGCGTCAGTGTCGCTACCCCGTAGATACTACTGAAATTAACTTCCAGAGAAGGCGGCGGCGAGATGGGCGACACCGGAGCATTCCGTGCCAGCCACGAGAACGCGAGCATCCTCATTTTGTGTCTCTACTTTGAAAACTAACCCTCAGTTGAGCGACCATTATGGAACAGTTACTCAAAAGTATTGAATTATTCCACTTCAATGCCAAAATCAGCCGATGGGGGACCTCGACAAAATTATATTTCGTTGCCGAGTTGTTATAGCGGACCTCAGCAACCCTATGGGGCTAAAACGTGGAGGCTAACGAAGAGGGTTCTACTTCAGTTGAGGACCACGCAGAGGGCTATGGAACGAAAAATTGTAGGGGTAACATTATGAGACAGGAAGCGTGCAGAGGGGGTCAAAGAAATAGCTCGAGTTACTGACATTCCATCGGAAATCAAGAAGAAAAAATGGGCATGAGCAGGACATATGTAGTGCGAAGACAGGATAACCGATGGTCACTTAAGGTTAAAAACTGGATTGCAAGGGATGGAAAGCGTAGCAGGGGGCGGCAGAACATTAGGAGGGCGGATGAGGTTAGGAAGTTCGCAGGGATCAACTGGATGCACCTAGCACAGAACCGGGTTAGTTGGAGAATTATGGGAGAGGCCTTCGCCTTGCAGTGGGTATAGTCAGGATGATGATAATGATGATGATGAGCGAGCGCTGAGAATTCACGTCGGAAAATTGTAAACAGCTCAGTCGGCTTGTTTTTAGTGCTCGAGCGATTTGCGGTGGACAAACGCGATCATCGCGATAGGTGATGAGGGGCAACGAGAAGCTGAAATGCGGTCTGCTGGCCGAAAAATGGAACGCGCTTCTGATCGCGCATTCCAAACTAGGTTAGACATCGTGTCATTTCACTTCTGCAGTGGCTGCCGCGCAAAACTGATTTGGACTCTTTGCCGCAGGAGTCAATCCCCTAGCGGTGTACCGCGCGTGCTCTTCCTCCAGTTTGTCCCTATCTTAAGAATTCCGCAAATGTTTTATCGCCGAGGCTTGACGCACATTTATGTTGATGGTCAAGCACCGCTGTCTGACTTCGCATATCCGGCGTCTGCATTCGTCCCTTCAGAAACTTGCAGCATCTTTCCAAGATATTCGTGTTTTGTCACACTGTAGAAACACTCGCACCCTCTACGTGTCTGTAATGCGCACTCTACCCCCCCCCCCCCTCCCCGCTCTCTAACGGTACACTGAGTTATAGATGCAGCCTCTAAATTTACGGAGCAAGCAGCACTGCACACATTAAAGGGGTGCACCGGCACTGCAATCCAGCCTTTCTGGAGCCTTCCGAAGGTTTCGGAGTTGTATCCCGGGAAATGCACCTTTACGGCGCGATTGTATCTACAGTATGCCCCCTCGTTTTGTCATGGTACCGAATGCCCTTTATCGTTGGTATAGCACTCTCGTGCCAGTCCCGTACACGGTGTCATCACACCCTCGAGGTGATGTCCGTAATGTTTATCCCGCTCGATGTTCTGCCGAATTTCCCCAGCCACTCGCCCAACGACATCCATTAGACTTTATTCTAGTATCGCGTCTTGTAACTATCTTCCCCAAGACCCATTTCATCGAGGCTTTGCTAGCGAGTAGCGTACCCTCCCGCCTCCCTCTTACTTATGCACTGTATCGATGAGCGCTTGGTTATATTGATAATATAAAAGTCATCACTTAACCTTGAACTTTTCTGCACCGATTAACTTGCGGCCGTTAACGGTGGCTGACAAGTCAAATGTGTCCCTTTGTATTAACCTGATTAACATATTTCTCATCATTTGTGGCAGTGTTAGTGTGGCAGTTTCTTAGAAAGGGCCTCCTACCTAGTTATTCATCTATTTGCACATCATGTCGCACTCAGTTCCCTCGCGGCCGTCCAGATCATTTTCTCATGTGGTATATACATTTTTGAAAACTCCTTGTGAATAATGCTTAGATACTGCGCCAAAGCAATGCTTTCACCGCAGCTTTATTCATTCTGTTCACAACAAGATACACAATGAAGGTTTCATATTCACTTAGTTTTTGCAGTCAGAGAGGTGTAAGTATGAAGAAGATAAGAAAGGACTGACTTCTAAATAATATTTGAGGCAGTGCAACATCAGTGAAACTGCCACTCCTAAACTTCGAGAAAGTAAGACAGCGTTTTAGTACTCACTAGCCACCTTCAGCTCTGTAGCATTTCATAATATCGTATACTTTAACGCCTCCAAGGGATCCGAGATCTCTGAATTTCATGTGATGTGTGCATGCTTCAGCGTTAACTTTTTGTATTTTGTAGCTTCGTTGCAGCATCCAATATGGCCGACTTACATTTAGAAGCTAAGAAAAAAAAGCAACATCAGAGTTACAGAGTAGATGCTTGAATATCAGTGGCGTATTAGCCTGAACTGCATGCTTCAACAAAGCACTCCAACTTTGAGTAGTATGGTACAATAAAGGTAATGATGCACGCATAGTACTGTTCAAACTAGGCTCCTGCAGATTTGTTGTTAATAGGTATTTAAAGATTTATAAATCTACAAATTTACATACAATTTAATAACTCCTAATCGTATATGAATTTCAAAAGAAACGCCCTGCACTTTGCACTGACGGACAGGAAGAAATGCTTATTAGTTCTCGGTGGCCTAAGAAACCGGCACCTTTCAAGACAAACATGTTTCCCTATCGCTCCGTTTACCCCTGTTTCTTGTCATCCTATTGAGCACATTAAGTTCTGCCCCATCTCTTGCTGCTAAGCTTGTCTCAGGATACATTCTGTTAGTAGCTTAAATGGCAGGCGGCCTCTTGCCTTGACAGTTCCTGTCGTTCCGATGCCGTTTTCTTCGCTAAATTCATGTTCTGCCCATCGTTTGTCTTCCTCGAAACTTGCGCCATTTAGATGAGTAATGACAAGGTACAGCTGTTATATGACCAGCTCTTCGATGGACTCTACCGGATTGACCGGCAGAAAACTGCAATAAAACACAAAGCTGAAAAACACAATTTGGTGCCCCCCCCCCCCCTCCCCTCTCACACACGTACAGGCCATGGGAGACGTGGGGAATGAGAAAAGACTAATGTGACTGAACAAAACATTACGACTTCTCCTTTCAAATTGTCGCCTGAGGTTCATCGAGCAAAGTGATATGAACTTGTTTGGCGCATCGTAACCAAGGGGTCATTCGAAAGCACGGGTGGAAGATAAAGAACGAAGAAATGATAAAACCCGAGCACTGGCTAAACTGCAATGCTGAATGGGGCAGCAACGCAAATCATCTAGGGTGTCCAAAGGGCGAGCGGCGTGGTTTTGGGAGTAGAATCATTTCTAGCGGCATGAATACCAGCGCCAACGAATCGCCTCTTCCCCACGTACTCTCAATACCCTGGCGCGCCAGTGTACCAAGTGTGCGTTTTAAATGGGCCAATGTGGCGTTTAGTAAAACCCAATTCCGTGACCTGATCCCGGAACAACGATAGTAGTCCGCACAAGACCGCCTTCTGCCCCGCCACCCTCGCCGCTCTCAAGAAGTACCCCATAACTTCCACTGGTCCAAAAGAGAGTCCCCGATACCTCCATACCTCCAGTGCGGACAACAGGAGTGCTGGCCCAAAGCTGCGTGTAAAGAAGAGCTGTTATAGGGAACTTCACTGCGGTGCACATCTTGATGCCGGGACAGGTCTTTATGGGCGATTTGCCGAATCGTGTCTGGCAGATTTGAAGGATCATCATCGGAACGCGCTTGCGACAATGGGAACAATAGGCAAATGGCCGAATTTTGCTCTTATAAGACGCAGCTGCTTATGAGCTTCAAATGCGCGGCAATGTTAAAAGACATCTGTGGTGGGATCCACGATATGTTTGATGTTCAGAAAATTGGACACGTCCTCCGCGATGATGGCTCTTTGTCTTCTTCAGACATCCGGGAATTGACAGCTTTGCTCAGCTTCAGTAACTATTCAATGTATGTACGTCGTGCAGTTCTTCGAGATACGTGCGCTCGCCTGCTCAGTGCACCACCGTTTCACCGGGATATTACCGAAATACTTGCGGATCTCCTTCTCAAGGCGGTCCCATTTCGCTAAGAATGCTTCACAGTTGGTAAACAACGTCAGCGGTGTGACCGCAAAAACGAAAACTGACTGTGGCATTCCAAAGATTGTACTTGTTCACCCGCTAATAATCAGTGAGCCACTCAAACACGTCTCCACGAGCCTCGCCAGGAAAACTCCACTGCTTTTGGTAGTACTGTCAAACTGGCGCCGCTGCTGTTGGCTACGTGTGTCGCTCCTGTGACAGTGTAGTCGAGCGAGCATGGGCCACCACAGCGTTGATACAAAATATCGGTTTTTGTTATATATATATATATATATATATATATATATCTGTGTGTGTGTGTGTGTGTGTGTGTGTGTGTGTGTGTGTGTGTGTGTGTGTGTGTGTGTGTGTGTGTGTGTGTGTGTGTGTGTGTGTGTGTGTGTGTGTGTGTGTGTGTGTGTGTGTGTGTGTGTGTGTGTGTGTGTGTGTGTGTGTGTGTGTGTGTGTGTGTGTGTGTGTGTGTGTGTGTGTGTGTGTGTGTGTGTGTGTGTGTGTGTGTGTGTGTGTGTGTGTGTGTGTGTGTGTGTGTGTGTGTGTGTGTGTGTGTGTGTGTGTGTGTGTGTGTGTGTGTGTGTGTGTGTGTGTGTGTGTGTGTGTGTGTGTGTGTGTGTGTGTGTGTGTGTGTGTGTGTGTGTGTGTGTGTGTGTGTGTGTGTGTGTGTGTGTGTGTGTGTGTGTGTGTGTGTGTGTGTGTGTAACACACACTGTAAAAGATACGCTGTACGCGATATACGCTGTAACAGATATCGTTTAAATAACAAAAACCGATATTTTGTATTTTCAGTACTAAAATATTCTTGAAATTTGATCTGAGAACAAGTTATGGTACACAAAGTCTGATGTAATTTGTTCCTAATTTTCTGAACTACCCATCATTCGCAGGTATGCAGCAGTTTAGATCACCAAGAGCTTTAAAGAAGTCTTCAAAACTTGCATGCTATCCTATTCCATGTCATGAGTATTTTCATACTTAACCAGCCAAAAGACGATGCACAGCATAGAGGAGGACAGGACAAGACTGGACTATCAACTGAATGTTTATGATCGGAAGAAAACAACGAAGACTCCTTCCCAACCCAACCGGTGGAATGCAGGACATTGGGAAGAAGATGAAGACGAAAATACAAAGCCAATTCAAAGTCAAAGCCTAACTAACAACTTTTCTAAAAGGTCAAATTCCTTACAATGAAGGCTAACCGACGCCTTAGCCACACACTTGTCCTCGGCTTTAGGAATGTAAAATGCCTCAACCAACTCCCTGCACAGTTGATTACCATTGCTGTAAACTACACCCGTATTATTGAAGTCAGGCGCACAAAGGGACGGGTCATGCTACGACTTACACTCTCGGGATTGCACATGTAGCGCAAGATTGGAACTCGCCTTCCCTCCCAGAGAATTAGAGTGTTCCGTCAGGCGCACATTTAGACATCTGCCTGTCTGCCCGTAGTAGCACCGGCCACAATTCAACGGAATGCGGTAGACCACATTCTTTCTGCAGGTGGTGAACTTTTTCTTATGAGACACTGCACAACGAAAACTATCACGAGGTACACTGTCGAGCCCCTTTCTAACTCTAGCACACAAGCCTCCTATCTTGTTTCTCGCTGTAAATACAACGTCAACGTCGTACCTTGCCGCCAGTTTCTTAAGACGGTGAGAAACGCCGTGGAGGTAAGGTGTGGCAGCCACCTTCTTTCGTCGCGTCGCCACACCAACGTCACCCTGCACCGTTTTACTCATCCTCGATCGCGTTAAAACACGTTCTGACAGACGAGCGAGATGGAAAGTTGGTATGAACCCATACCAACGTGCCCAGTCATCAACCATGAGTATTTTCTTCCTTCCATGCTAAAAAGTATACATATGCAAATGGTGCCTATTTTTAATCGTGGCTTTTACTGCTAAGTTAGCTCAGCATGCATATTTGAATAACGTTTCAATCCATCACTTGCATCTGCCAACCTATTTATGAGTGATATGTCCTTCGTCAGACAGAGAGTATCTGTTTTTGGCCTTGCAATGCAAGACCAATTGCGTCAAGAAATTGGTCTATATAAATTTTATATAGTTTATATGTCCTATTTTTCTAAAGTATGCAGTCAAGCAGAGTAATATTGAGGCAGCACAGCCAGAGATTTCCAGCCATTAACTTTGTGCATAATGTCTTCTTTAAGTTAATGACAAACACCATGAAATGGTTGGCCCATGTTTCGAAGTATTTCGTAAAAGCCTGTCGCATTATGTTTCATTTTTTTTTTTTTTGGCCACCTTATCTAGAATCATTTTCTGAATAATACGTCACTGTAACTTTGATTTGAAGGGGGTTGAATTGAATTGAACTTTCAATGGGCTCTCCGAGCTTTTAAATATTCCGTATATTTAAGGCCCTCATGCGAAATCATGAACTGCAGTGTGCAAGAAACAGACAATAAAGTAATCACATTTGCTACTAACGCTGCTTCTCACCTTTTTGTAGAAAACAAATGCATTATCTTGACATTTACCGATATCAGACCAGAAAATAAACCCCAGGAGTATGGCAAGGGAAAGAGAGCACATTATGCTAAGTCAGAGGTATTCAGGCCGGAACGCGCGGCTTTAAAAGAATACTATAGTGGTAGCTGGGCTTATACACACCTTTTTAGCTAAAATGTTCATCCGCTTCACTTAAATACTCTTGGTTACGTGAAAGAGTCATGCAGTTTTTTTTTCCAGATTTAATGCATATCAAAATGCATTTCTCCATACAGTGTGAGAGTTATTGTACTTTTTAGAATTTCCTACACAAATTTCACTTCCCAGTTTCATTACACCTTATCACTCATCATGTTTACGTAATCTCAGCAATTCTTGTGGATAAGAAGGAAATAATAAGCAAAAGAATAATACAATAATACATCGATCTTCGCGACAAAAGCTCTGATTATGTCTCAAAAGCTCTAGGGCACAGCATAACGCCATTTCTTTCTTGCTTCTTCATTTTGAGATACGTTTCCTTCCACTTCTCTCATGATCAGACCAAGAAAATTATTTCTTTCTGTTTAACTTTGCTCCAACAATAGCATATCTACTTTTCTTAGTTGAATTATCCCTGGCTGATGCTTTCACTTTTTGATGAAATCAAGTTCCTCGGCTGCACCGGTACAGCCTTCAAAAATGACCTACCAACGCCATTAGTTGAAGCCTTGAGGAGTGGGTAGGTTCTTTTTATCTATTCGCTAAGTCCCACAAATCAGAATTAGCAGCGATAACTGCGGAACTTTAAAAATCGAGACCAAAGTTCAATTTAAGGAAAAGAAACATGAATCCTAAATGTTTCTCGTGCACTTTAACAAGTGCACCTGTCCCCATTTATTCTCAATTTCAAGTAAAATGCCACTTTTTTCGCTACATCTTTTTATCAATCCAAGGTAGCAGCTAAGAGGTCGGGCTCGAAACTCCCGACTGGAGCATTCACTTGAATATAATTATTTTTTTATTTTAGAGTGCAGTATAAAATTTCAGTACATCTTCGTGCTTGCGATTTCATTTAGGTATTTCGGATCCTTGGCTTGCATACAGGATTTACGCGTTATTGACAAACTACATGCACTATACAAAAAAAAAGAAGAATCAGCGCTCTGATCCCCAGCCAATAATATATTGTCCGTAGCCCATGTTCAAAATTCTCGTCACGAAACGCAATGCCTAGGCCGAAAACTTGCCAAATATATTTTATATTCCTAATCAAATATAGTAATTCATCAATAATAATTAAGCAATTGCGGCAAAAGCGGTGTAAGTGACAATAACATGTTTTTTTTTATTACTGCTCGTCGAACTATATCAAGTGCTATACAAAAGGGCAAATTGTATTTTAGAATACCTTTCGTTGTTTCGATGTTAAGACCGACCCTATCTAGTATCACTATCAAATATCTTGTCGGCTGTATGAAACCAACACTATCGTTTAAGCTGATTGCTGACGATTGCGCAATTGAAATCCCTAAATTTTTTCCTGACCAGCATGAGCTAAATGAAAATCTAAATTTTTTAGCAACATGGTGCGTGAAGTGGGTTATTGATATTAATTTTGATAACACAGTGCCATATGCCTTGGCACTAAAAAAAAGTGCAGGCCGGAACTTTCTTACAGCATGAATGGCAATGCAATTGAACAGGTAGAAAAATACATGTATTCAGGGCTTTCAGTTTCAGCCTTGAATGGACAAAGCACAAAAATAACGTGCGCTCTTCGGTGCGTAAAAACATATGCTGAATATACTATGGATTAGGAACAGAAGCAACTTAATTGCGAAACAAGGCGTACTGTAGAAGCCATGGTTAGACATTAGCAGTACGCGCAAATATGTGGCCCTCAGACAAAGGTCGCCATTAAAAAAAAATCGTGCTTTAGAACCCTAACAATCTGTAACTGACATTTATATATGTCAACCCTCCTTTTTAAGAATTGCGCACTTGCCGCTTGAAGCCAATTTAGGACACATTGAATGGTCCATTCAGTTCCACTCGCTCGAAGTCAATTTCATATCAGCATTGACAGCCATCGCCCATTGTTCTCATTCGAATTCGGTCAGGTCGTTTTTAACATACAGGACAAAGAGGCCGGTACACATATTTTCAAGTAATATATTTTACCACGAGCTTCACTTTACACCAGATGAGATCACATTTCAGTATCCGTAATTAACTGGGGGACATATGTGCATGAAGAGATCGCATATATTACAAGTATTAAGACACGTTTTAGCTTATTATTGTGCTATGCACCTAACCTGTGATATCTGCATCCTGTACAATTATTTTTAAAATCACCAGGTGCTCAAGTGCACCGCGAAGAGAGAAGTTGGGATGTGGCGGTCTGTGCCTTCCTAACGTGATCATATATCTTTCGAATTATGTCTATTTCATCAATCACAGCGTTAGTGACCATATCAACGAAGGCCAACACGATAACGGAGATCAGGCAGACTCCTCCGATGATCATGACGTGCTCTTTAACATAGCGGTTCATCGCGTCAGGGCAGTTCCCAGTGTAGACGTGGAACCATGCGTCGTGGTCGGACATGTTGAGCGCGTTTCTTCCACAGAAGATGCCCACGTTATCAGAGTCTCTCCGGCAGCATGAAGAAGGAACCGAACAGCGCTCGTGACTCGGATTTGCAATGCTGCAATGAAAGTAGCTGCAACAAAGCACCAAAAATACGTAAAACATAATTAAACAACGTAATGTTCTATTACTGATTACTAATCAAACCTCTGACCGCAAAATGAAATCTGCGCGAGATGAATTGTGTTGCTCGTCTGCGCTGGCTCCGCCGACACGGTTTCTCGCACGTGAGGCCGCACCGTCCAATTACTCACAGGTTCTGAATTTAATATATTTTACACCTGGGCTCACACTTCGATGTGTTTATTTTCTATCACGTTTCCTCCGTTCTGTGAATGGTGGGGAAGGTTATTATTACTACAATGGGGTTAAATGGACCATAGCTAGTCTCTTCGATTGGGAAGAAATCCCTCGGCATTTGAGCAACGTTCTTTGTCGTGAGAGCAGGCCCCTGGATTAAACGCAAACTACATTGACACAGCACGTCACAACACGCTTAAATGGATCAACAATAATATGACAGTCATAAAGATAATCATTTAGCATTATAAAATGGAGCTTAAAGCTGGTGAATAATGATCTCTCTCGGATGAATAGTCAAAAATTTATTTCTCGAGGTATATGAAGGAGGCTTCAGCACAGTTAAACACTCGATCGCATAAGGCATAGCTATGTACAGATAGTTGATTTCTGCATATCTAAATGTGATGCAAATAATATAAACAAAGACGATTTGTTTGAATGCCGACATGACCCTGAGAGAAACACCTAAAATAAATTAAGTATATTTGTGTTAGTGCCGAAGACGAGGTCATGAAAAAAAATCATCCTAACACTTTAGGATATTTTACTCTCCGAAAAGTACCGTAATTGGTATCTATGAAAACTCAGTTTTGCTTTGTTATAAATTCTAATCGTATTTGATCACATTTTTTTGAAAATGAGAATCAATTTAGCTAACTAACTCGCTATATTGATCTTAATGCAAATATAAAATGTGCTGATACAAACTATGCATACGAAAACTGGTTAGGTTTGACAAAGCGAAACAAAATAATCAGTGGGGGGTCATGCAGAGGAAAACAAAATACTAATTCTACTTCAATAGTCCACCCATAATACCGGGCGCAAGCATATCCAATAAATAGAGTTCACGATCATGCAATATGCCAATAAAATTCAGGCAATAAATAATTATCAAAACCGTATGGTTCATGTTCACCAGAAAAGCATAGGCTACTGTAGAGTCGCAATCAATATGAAGATGACCGCGGGAGCTTCGACCGGTGGGCCTTTCAAACTGCATTACGGCCAATTTTGGAACGGCGAAGATAATGATTGCGCTGCCTTCTTACCCCCCTACGCTCTTCCAGGCTACAAGCATCACCCCCCTGACTAACTAGCCGGCTCTGTTTACTACTCACAACTACTGCGGACACCATTTTGCTGACGCGGCCTGCGGGCGCGGTTTGCGAACAGAAATCTGCTAACATAGCGAAGTAATGTTTTCGTGTGTCACCGCACCCTGCCTGATGACGCGTGAAAGAAAAAAAAAGAAAAAATGTTGCTAGCTAGCGGGGAGTGCCAGCTGTTACAGAAAAAGCGAAAAGAGAGAGAGGGGTTACCAAGATGTTTTCCTCGCCACGGAAGGTGATGACGTAACGTGGCGCTACTCCTTGTCTCGGTTGCGGCCCGAATGACCACCTTCATATTGATTGCGACTGTACTATGCACTCTACCTCTATCCTATTCTAGCTATAGTTATTTCTCTCCTGATTAGGATGCGCGGTCACTGCCTGTCCTAAGCAGATGTATATCCTTGCCGCTTCTAGCGTGCCCCTACCTATGATAATCTGTTCCTTTAGAGCATGCTAAACATTAATTTAGTCTTCTGCATGATAATGTTCCCCTGTACTGTTCTCGTTTTCTTCTCTAGGTTAATTAATGAACTTTTGTAATTTCTCCTCTCAGTTGGTAAATTTCATCTGCAAATTTACTCTTAACCGTAGCTCTTCCCTATCCAGGTCTGCGAATACTTCTAAAACGTGAATATAATAGCACTCAACGGATGAGCACCTCCTTGCATAGAATCGTTGTTTATAAAGACTTTCTTACTGCCTTTACGTAGAACTATGGCTACTGTGCAGCCACTATAGGCACTTTTAAATACTTTCTGTACATAAAGTACTAATAATAGCAGTAAACTGGATGTCATGGTGCACCGTAATGCTCGATTTCGCTCGATAGTGCTATCTTAGTGCAATAGGGCTTTTTGAGTTTGGTGTGATTGAAATTAAAATGGAATTGAGCTGAATTGAATTGAATTGAATCTATAAAGCCTTCAGAAATGATAGAACGCTAACAACGAACAACCGAAGGCAACAGGTTACAACAAATGAGGCGCGGACGCTGTGCCGAGTAAAATTACTGGAATTGGGAAATTACCGCAACCGCTATAGGCGCGGCTTTTCAGTCGCCATATTTTGTCCAGAGCAGCCTATGCGCCTGAGATCGGGAACTCCGCTGCCTCTGCGTGACTCGCAGGCGCATTGAAGAGGCGTAATGATATGGCATGTAGGCCAATGGGTTTAAAGCGTCAAACTTAAAAATCAGGGAAGAAATAACAGCCCCAAGTTGATCAAAACTTCATTATCCCGTCAAACGTTATGTATCGACTACATGTATCGTATAATTAGGAGTAATATATCAGCGCTCAGTAAGACATTCGCCGATGGTAGAACACTTATACAAAAAGAATTTAGCATGCACTCATTCAATCTTAGCCCTATCTGCTGTCATGCTTGCATGTATTTGGAACACAGCTTATATCCTGAGATTCCTAAAAGCGCAATTTTCAAATGTTTCGTTCTTTATGACTTTTTTTGCATACAGTGAAATAACCATGCTTCTCAATACGCCCTTATATTTCTCCCTAGGAAACTTGCAGACTTGCCGTTCAATGACAAACACGCACTCTATAGGTTCGCAGTAGCATTTCAATGCAACTTTCAAGCACAGAAAAAATAAAAGGCAAGATGTTGCGACCCACAGCGCATTTAGACTATTTCAGTCGATATGCTCATATGTTACCCGTTATTCTGAAGTTGAGTCGCATTAATTTGCAAAAGTGAGCATTATTCAATCTTTATGGAAATTGTAGCCATTCAGTGTGAGCGCTGGACAAATCCTAAAATTTTGCGGCTCATCGGAAGGTTGCGCTATTCACACCAATATCTATATTATATTACAATATTCACCAGCTATCTCGTAATTAAAGATGGTGTCCAAAAATACTAGAATGTACACGTTATTACATTTCATGAGAGCTGTTTATTCTATTCCTAGGCAATACTGATCTCTAATTTTTCCTAAACCCGGACTTATTTCCTTAATTTTTTGCGCTGTAACATAAAAGGGGCCAGAAATAGTGATACGGAGCAAGTCTCCATGTGCGCATCTTCAGGTCATATGCATGAGAACGTAAGGTTGTGTTCGTGTGGCATGTGGACGACAAATAAAAATGGAATTAAGATTGTAAATATTTCGCAAGTTTCGTTCACGTAATTTTTGCAACACCTGTTTCCGATTTCAACACTCTTAAAATGTCACTTTAATTGTTCATCGAGCCCTTTTACCATATTTTCACTTTCATCATTTAATTCATTTTCGCAACCTTTGAATGGACATTCGTTGTCATATCAAAAGGCAAATGCATATCTGAAGTAATACAGGCTGAACGGGCTCCTTTAGTGTAGTTCTGGAACACAACAAATAAGCTGACCGCTGTGTTTTGTCAGGCCAAAATTTTCTTAGTTTTGTTTGTGGGATTTAAGCTCCCAAAGTGACTCAGGCTATGATAGATGCCGTAGTGGAGGAATTTTTGCCACCTGGGGTTCTTTAACATGCAGTGACATCACGCAGCCGACGTGCGCTTTGCTTTTCGCCTCCCTAGAAAAACGGCCGTTGCGGCTAGACCGCGCACCCTTATGCTGTAACTTATGCTGCAGAAAAGCTAGATCCTCTATAATTAGTAAATGAGCAGCGAGCATTAAATACGCGTGTAAATGCGCAGGAACCAACCTCAGGAGAAAAGGTACATCTCCCAAAAAGTACGATTCAAAGTCCCTTCTGTGTTTTGGAGTGGCAAATTTGGTTCTTTAGAAGAAACGTTTGTTTGAGCTTCACTGCGTTTCTTACTAATGACGAGTTTTCCGTCCTTTTCAATTTCTCACTGGAGTTTTTTTCTCCGCAGAAATCGTCATTAGGAAAACAAGTTTGGTACACACGTCAGCACTGACGCAGATTTCGCGAAACTTGCGAGCTAGTGATTCCACGCATTCTCATATCAACAAACACTTATTTCTAACCTATAGTGCCGCCATATAAATGCATGGCCGCTTAATTAGCACTGGTAATGAGTTACTGCAACTCATCGAATAAGCTAATCTCAAACAAATGATGCCACAACGTCAAGAAGCAGCCCGACTTGTACGACGTAAGCTACATCACGGCGGAACAATCACCGATTTCGCTGTCTCACTTCCACCGCGCGACCTGTGGAGAAGGAACGACCGAATTTTGTTTACCCAGGTACTTAAATGTGTCATAATGAATAGAGCTCACAATGATTCCTCACTGTGATTCGCTGTGAATGCATGAGATTAGAATATTCAAGAACGTCTATGCATTCCTGCAGTGGGTTAATGTCGGCATAAGGATGATGACACAAAATTTTGTTTTGAAAACCAAGCATACCATGTTGTGTTCGCTCATTACTCACAGCACATGTCACATCAGTGACATTAGCAAATGATTTAGCGAAGGAATGCATTCCTTAAATCTGCAGTAACAATCTGATTCAGGAGGCTGAACGCCACATACCACAGCAAGCCAACTAATAAATCCAGCCTTAGCTTTAAAATAAAAAGAAAAACAATGCTATTCATCAAGAGAAGACATCACACTAATTATCGCCGTATCAGGTGATGAATCGAGGTAAAGTATCGCGTTTATTGTCAGAGTTGTGTTCAAACATAAGGCAAGCAGTGGGTGGGCTGCCCATCAAGCAAGCAGCTGAATTTTTCCGCAATCCATACCACGCACTCACCGATGGGCGCTACAGCTACCTCTTGGCATCTTTTGACTTGTTACTGCATTTGTCGGTACAAACAATGAATTCTTCATCTTATACATGTACCCTATTAAGAGTCAAGGAGAAGTCAAAAATAAAGTAAATCAGAAAGTGCAACGCAACAAATAATAGATAAAAACCCATTTTCTTTTCGGTTCATAGACATCAAAGTTTGACCTCGGTGAAGCTAGTGACCTGAACTGTAGACTGTGTAGTATACGGCCGTAAATTACACAGTACAAAGCTACGCCTGCCAAGCTGGAAGCATGTGCCTTTATTATAATACCCTGAATAACATCGCGCTCTCTCTGCAGCACGCCGAAGTGACGCAATACGAACACAGCAAGCGATCGTCCCTAGTGCTTAGCAGTTTTTTTTCTTTGGCAGCGTTTTTGCGTGAAATGATCACAAATTCAACAGCTATGCTCAGGGGCCTGCTTTAATTATATCGAGAATACTGTGCTGCGGGCAGAGTAAAGTCTTAGCCTGTCTCGTTGTTTCCCTCAGTTGTATCTTATTTTTACCAATATCTCCACATAATTCAACTGCGCAAGTGTTACTGGCCGTAATGTTTTGCCAGCTTTTTTACCTAACTTACCTGAGTATGTAAGAAACCTTAACTTTATTTTCGTTTTTTAAGGCTGGCTCATCTTGCAGTCTCATACTCAAGCAGCCGACAGCCATAGGCATCGAAGAGCGCATGCGAAATTTTGTGACTTTTCGTCAATTTAAAATAACATGTTCATGGCAATAATTAATCGGAAGTTAGAAAACAAAAACATGCCGCCAGTGGAATCAGAACCCATGACCTCCAAATTTCGTGCCCTGTGCTGATGTTAAGTGTCCTGTGTTACTATAAATACCACGTTGAACGTGATCTAACAGACCAAGAAGGGAACAGTGTAATAACCTTTTTACGCTACCTATGCCATCAAGACTTTCAGATTCCAGGCCTTCGTTATGACATATACCAAATGAGGCCGTCAACCACTGACACAAAGGTTGGCATTCACGACCATGACAGATTAGAAAGTAAAAGCAAAAGCAGCTTATGCCGCCGGGGTATTCGGAGGTCATGCACACACATCCCTACAGCAACACGACTTTGCTTTTTATTCTTTTACATTTTATTCAGTTTCCTTCACCAAAAGATTCCTAGGAGGTAGCAGCTTCATTAGGAGCGATAAGGCAAAGCTTTTGGGGCCAGTTCAACTCAGTTGTTTATTTAACAAAACTATTCTTTAGGCAACATTTGAGACAATTTATTTACTCGTTTTGCCCCCCCCCCCCCCCCCCTCCATTGTCAGATATGAAAAAACTTGGAACCTGGTGGGGCCGCGTGCCAAGGTAACGCATAGTCCGTAAACCTACCTTCATCCGTCCGGGAACGCCGGCAAGGCCCATTCCTCCTCATCGGAGTTTCTGAGGGGAAGAGGAGATATTCGAGGCAAATGCTTTGCCTTGAGGGTACAATAAAATAAATAAATAAATAAGGTCCTACCCGGCCAAGGGCCGCGACGTGCCATGAGGGCAATCATGATCAAGGAGCTGATGCCCTTCGGACGAGGCGCTCAGTCCGCGGCCGTCGCAGCTGTCGGGAAAGGCTCCTACATAGATAACATAAGGTGGCTTCTTCATTGCCGGATTCGAGGTCAGCACTTAAACCCGGCGGTGATGGCGCACGCTTGTAGTGCCCTATAGTCTTTGGAGCTTCCGGCATGCTGCGTGCGGCGGTGGTCGAAGCGTGGCTGTGGCTGATCACGCTGCCTCCTTCCGGTATCGTCGTCGGCGGCCCACTACAGCTACCGCATTCTTCTCCCTTTTACATCCCAATCCGATGCAAGCTGGCGCCTCTTATTTTGAAATGTAGATGGGGGGCTCGCTAGACGAGGAAATTTCGGATCTTTTTTGCATCGAATCGGAGAGATTGTGGTACAATTCCAGGTGAAGACTTTTAAAAGCAAAATATTTTACTACTCTTCTCTGTAGCTTCTTCGCCGTATGCCGATGTTTGATCTTGAAATGAGGACAGCCATGTGGCAGCTATAACGGCACTCAGCCGCCGGCGCTGAATCCAAAGCAACAGCGCGCTTCCCTGTGCCTAGTCACACGATCATCCTGAAGTTACTCAACGGCCGCTACGCTGGAGCCGTGGCACTTGCTCTGTCTTGACAGCCTCCGCTGCCAGCCGGTGCCAGCGTATCACAACCACTCTCGACAATTTAACGGCAGCAGCAGTCGTCATGGATGATTCAGGGGAGACACCTCGTGAACTCTCTGCGTCCCAAAGGTTTTGAATACAACAGGCCGAATCCGATCATCCCGTGGAAGTAACTCGCCCACGTTCTCCGCACAGAGACCAAGGCAAGCATGTCGAGCTAAGCGTGCCCCCTCTTTGCCTTTTATAATATCTAAAACAACCAGGCAGGATTAAACATTCCTCTAATATTTTCTTTAAGTGCCACTACAGTAGACACGTTCTGCGCACACAATCTGATGGCGCCACTAATGAGAAAAAAGGCTTTCACCTTAAAATTTATTATCTCACAAACCAAGAAATGTCGTATGAATCATTCGGCATCAGTGGCTGCAGGCTCCCTGTGGCTGTATTTCATAACGAGCCCTTCATTTCGCTCCATATTTTTCGCAGATATTTCAGTCTTGTATATTTTCAATGAAGTTTCTGTCAAAGTGGCGGCCAGGGTTAAAATATTTGTGCTTCAATGTTGACAAATTCGTCCTTGCTGAGAGCTTCCGCAGAACAACAATACTATTACTTGAACAGCGATGTTACCTTACACTATATTTGATTCCTTCTAATTTAGAAACACGATGATGAGCGCCGGCGATAAGCTGCCGCAAGAAATAAAACTGCGCGCTCCGACAGACTGTCAACCGATCCGGCAATAATCCATTATACTGCGATTTTCATTTAGACTTTTCTAGAGGAGCAATTTATTGGTTAAAAGCAGAACCAAGCCATCTCCTATTTACCACTGGGCTTTAAAAACTATTCTCTAGGACTGTTTATCAGGAAGTGCAGATATTTGCTCCAGAATGAGAGATGAAGCAAAAAGCAGAAGCCCTCATTCACTGCTCGCACAAACGTAACATTTATAACACAACAAATGCGCTTCAGTTTCCAACAAATATGTAAACAAAGTTTAATGGCTACTACTTACAGCTGTGCTTAAAGTTGTCAATGGATAAATTACATAACACGCATCTATCGTCAGCATATCAGGCACTGACATCCAAGCTGTTCTAATTTGGATATTCGTTCTTATTGGCCTACGAACGAATTATGACAGTCTGAACGAGCTGCGAACAAATCCCGTATAGTTTCAATGCGCACGAGCCTAGAAAATATCTTACCCGCATGCACTGAATGAGCAATTCTCTCAAACGTTTTCGGCTGCAATGACCGTCTCGCCTATTTGAGCTCGTTTACAGTCTTCAAACGCCAACGCGTTCGATCTGTCAGGCCGTAAAGTTAAGTGGCAAGGCGTGCGTAGCGCCACATCCAGGCTTCTCTGTGCTTAATTGCATCACTTTGCTTCGATATACGGCAGCGTATGACGCAATGTTGCTTTGACGACCGGTCCTCAGTCCAGCAGCGGATAATGATGTATGAGTAAACCTAGATGCTATTGATTTTACGCTATTGGTTCGCCATTTATCCAGGTTGCCTAGTTTCTGTCTGGTGAAGTAAATCGGTGGTTAGCTGAGAATTTCATACCTGGCACCGAACTGTCCCCACTCTTGAAATGACCATCACAATGTTATATTTTCAAATAGCTGGCTTCTTATTCCAGCTCCAAATTTCTTAATGCTTGTTGTAGCGTTTAGCATACCTTCAGAAAGCTGTCCAAAAGAGGGGATTGGAAAAGGAGCTGCGGAGCAGCAATTCAGTCACGTCCTCCCGACTTTTCCTGCGTGAGGATAGTCTGTGATTGGCTAAGAATTTCATTACACGTACCTGACTGTAACAACTACTGAAATAACGGTACGTGACCCTACTAACACATTCTTGCCAAAGGGATACCTTCTTGGTTCGCCTACTGATTTCCTAATGACTGCTCTAACTTAGAGTGTACTTCTGGACGACTGTCGGAAAGAGGGTATAGGCAAATGCGCTATGGTACAGTGCCCAAGGGAAGCTCACATATTGTTCTCCCAGTCGCGGAAGCTGCGCTGCGTCATGCCGCAGCATTTCAGAAATCGCTGCACAGCGTCCACCAGATTCTGAACATCTTGCGAGTCGCGGTAGTTGACCACAAGGCTTGGGGACAGCGTTCGCTTTATCACGCTCTTCACACCGCCTGCAAAAGGCGTCGCAGGACGGATTAGTCAGGAAATAGGAAATATCACAGTGATGTCATGCGTAGAAACCATGGTTAATTTTGTGCCAGATTCATATGTAATTTCTTGGTAGGATAGGCGATAGGTATGCAGCGACACAAAGCTTTGGAAGGTTTTCATTCAGAGAGAGAAAAGCATGAATAGTCTTAGGACTGCAAACTAGAGATCATACATTTATGGCGACTGGGGCCGGTGAACCATTACTTTCCGGCATTGCTAAGCATAGCGTGCACTTATTAGTGAGATATTAGTTTCTGGATGAGAGATACCGACAATGTGGCCATTTACGATGAGCGTGTTATTCGTCACGCGATATACGGTAAATCCAAATTGCTGTAATGAAAGCATGGCAGAGGATTTACGAAGCTGGCTAATATTCGCTGGTAAACCACACAAAAAAAAAAGCGGATTAAAATTGCCGCCACTGAAATGAAAATCTTGGTATGCGAAGATAAAGCTCAGAAAGAGCGATATGCATTGTTCGTTTTATACATGTAAAATAATTGCAATTCGCTGCAATCTACCTGTACAATTACACGGGCATATCACTTCCTTGGTGTTTTTCCTTAAGTGTTTAGGCGGACGTTGAGGAGCAGTCCATTCAATCTCTGTTCGTAAAGAACTTTCTACTTGTTAGCGTTTTCAGACTCTACCTGTAAAAGCTAAATGGTCTTCTTTTCTTCTTGAAACCACGTCCTTAAACAGTCGTAACACTCATTTAAAAGCCAACACCAGAACAAAGCTTTGCCTCGAGCATTGCAGAAAGCGCAGATCTGCTGCATTTTTTGAAGCCGTGGATAATAAAAGCATTAATACCAACTCATTTCCGTGGAGCAGGCAGTTAGGAGGTTTTTATTTTCTAATTTAGCAAGCAGTCATTTCGAACGAATAAAAGGAGCTACACTAGAGCCATCATTCAGAGAGATGCGAGGCACCGTTAGTGGCAGTTCTTTTCGAAAGCCGTCGTTGAGAAAGCGTGAGGACACGTGAGTGGCGGTTCTTTTTGGAAAGCCGTTGTTCTGTGAGCCGCGACAAGTCATGAGCGGTGGTTCTTTTGGACAGTTGTCTTTCAGAGAGCCGCCAAGATCCATAAGTGGCAGTCCTTTTTGAAGAGCCGTCGTTCAGAACCACGAGGTGCTGTGAGTGACGGTTCTTTTGGAGAGCCGCCGTTCAGAGAGATGCGAAGAACCGTGAGCAGCGGTTCTCTTGGAATGCCGTCGTTCCGAAAGCGCCAGCAGCCATGAGGGGCGGTTATTTTTCGAGAGCCGTTGTACAGCGAGCCGCGAGAAGTCGTTAGCGGCAGTTTTTTTCGACAGCCGTTGTTCAGATAACCGCGAGGAGCCGTGAGTGGCGGTTCTTTTGGAGAGCCGTCGTTCAGTCAACCGAGATGAACCTTTCTAACAGAGCCGAGTGCGCTGCTTGGCGCGATTTGCGTGCCATTCATTATTTGTACGAGAAAGAAACTGTAATGGGGAGGGGCGATCGAGCCGGCATACAAAGAAATGAAAACGATCAACACAGGGCAGCGCATTCGACTGCTGTGTTCGCTTGAAAAAACTTGATAGTCTGCCGTTTTCACGCTCCGTTCTCGTGTGCTGCAAGATGGCGGAGCACGGTCGGGGGCCTCGCCTCCGTCGCGTAGCTTCGCGCCGGCGACCCAGCAATACTGAGGGTGTGCTTCGGGTGGTCGACGCCGGTTTCGTGCGTTTTTGTTTTGCTTGTCGCAACCAAAACGCTTTCCATCCTTGCTATGGGTAGTTTTCTGAAACTTTCTTGTTTGTTGCTGTTGTCGAATGCATTGTCCATTCGGCGGCCACGCCAGGGGAAACAAAATCTTGTTCGTTCACAAGCCGCACCGATGGCAGCGCGTCCTCTGCTCTCGACCGAAAAACATGTGCCTTGGAAAATTAAAACCACTCCTTCCTACATAAACTACGAGGAATGCGGCTTGACGCAGACTAAAAATGAGTGAATGAATGGATGAATCAAATACGATCGACGCGAGCTTGTGGCGGCAAAAACAGAAAAGTTGAGCAAATGGGAGCTAGGAGGCTGGGGAAGAAACCTGTCACCAGGTAGAAAGGAAACAAGGGTTAAAGCCAGGAAGCTCAGAGCCATGGGCCTTCAGAAAAACTGTCGCAAAGTTGGAAAAAAGCCAGCTATCAAAATATTTGAAAGACAAAAGTGATAATAATAAAAAGGGGGGAGGAAACCAAAGAAGCAAAATTTAGAAAAACGAAAAAGGACTAACGCGGACTCTTCTTAAGCGCATACTGCATTATAAAAAACGCTGCAGTGTCTGCTTATATTTGTACAGCAACAAAGAATAATAAAATGAATGAATGAATGAATGAATGAATGAATGCCTCAGGCTCGCCCCAGAGAGAGCTAGTCACCCAGTCACAGGTATAGATTTGGGTCAGCCGTTGAGCTTTTCAAGTGACCCGGCTCATTTCAGTGAGCTGAGCCGTTCCTAGCCGCTCACTGAAGTGAGCCGCTTTTGCAATCTGCCTATCTGAGACTTGAGAACATGATTCTGCGTCACCATGCGCCCCGCAAATTGCTCGGTGATCAGAGTGATGGAAGCCCTTGTTCAGGAGGACCACGTTCGTCACCGCATGGCGTCTTCCTACCATCCGCTAACAAAGGAAATAGTTAAGCGCTTTAACCGGAGCCTTTGAGACATGGTCACACATTATTCTTCTACCCACTACAATTGGGACCATGCGTTGCCATTTATAACCTCCGCGTATGATTCTGCCAGGCAAGCGAATACCGGATCCTCCCCTCGCTTCCTTCTGTACGGCCGCAAACCTTCTTGAGCAATGGACACTATCCTGCCCTACAGCACCGACGCCTCTGAACTGACAACCATCTTCAAACCGCTGGCTACGTCAAAGAGTGCCGCCAGACCACCCAGCACAACCAGAAAAACAACAGTCCTGGTTCCAAATTTATCCCGACTGCTTATCTCTCTAATCTTCGGTGTGGCTATGGCTGCCCTCATCCAGCTCAGCCTCGCCGTTGTGGTGCAGTAGTTCGTGGGCTCATGGATGCAGCATCGAATCACGGCTGCGACGGCCGTTTCTCGATTAGGCGAAATCAAGGCGCCCATGTGCTGTGTGATTTCAGTGCACGTTAAAAAACCCCAGATAGTCAAATTTCTGGGGCCCTTCACTACAGTGTCTTTCATAGCTTGAGTCTCCTAGGGACGTTAGACCCTACAAAATCAAAGCAAATCTTCCAGCGCAGGGCAGTAAAAGAAGCTTCTTAGTACGCCAGAGCCCCTGTAGTATAGTTTATCAAACTTCCTTTGTTAATTATCTTGTCGAGGTCCTCAAGTCTGATGAATCAAAGTGGCCGTTTACTTGAAATTATTCACACTGAACCCCTGAAACCATAATACAACTCCGCCATCATGCCTTTCTCATAATCTCCTGGTATACCGTCTATAAAAAGGATAGTTGGCACTTTGAACATCAGCGAGAAGCGGAAAAAGAGATAGTGACGAAGCTGATGTCGCGACGCCGGACGCACAGGACCGGAGCCGAGGGTAGCGTTGACCGGCGAAGCGTCGAGGAACCGCGGAGACGTGGAGCTTTCATTAGAGCTGAGTACAAGTAGTTTATTTACATGTTTACACGCTGGAGATTTCAGAAGGAAGCTCTCTCCAGATGTCGGACCCCCGGTTTTCTTCTCTTGGGTCTCCCTAGGTCCCTAGGCAGGGAAAAAGTTCATCTTTGGCACGGGCGAATCGCAAAGCGCGAGGTGACAGTTTGCGCACTGCATCACTGAGCCCCGCCCCGCACATTCTTGCACGTGTGCCACTACACTTTAACAAACACATCGCCAGTTCACAAGCGACCCCCCATCGTTCTATTCTCACGGCTGGCCTCTGTTTTTCTCCGTTCGGTCCGGCGCCCTGTGGGTCTCCCCCTCAACAGCAAACACTTCAGCCAGCAGGCCAGACCTCGCGCGAAGCCGACGATGGCTTCTCCCTCCGCTATTGTCCGACGTCGAGTACCGTAACCCGACACCGCGCGGCTCCGACGACGGTCGCTTGCTCCGCCGCCGCCCCTCTGTAGGTCATTAACAGGCCAGGCTCTTCTTGGGAAGTCAGGCCGTTTCTTCACAAAGCGACCAAATCGGTGCTTCGAAATGGCCATGGGCGAGGACAGCGGCTGTTGAGGCGTGCGTGCAGACCGGGTGGGCATCTGCAGACGAAGCTTGCTGAGATGCCCGTGGAGCGCACGCAGACACACCGACGCCTTCTGAGCAATAAATTAGCTCGGACACAACAGCTCCTCCGCCGACGGGAAGATCTCGGACGGCGAGGAGTTTCCGCTGCTCGACGTTAGAGATCAGCTTCTTCGTACGGTGGTTGGGCCACTCCTAAATCGCAAAGACTGGCGCCACAAACCAAGCAAGCGCTAGCAAAAGCTCTCAAGCTCCCAGGCTATTGCATGATAAACAAAAATCTCTGCCCAGTATCATATTTGCGGACCCTGTCACACTACTGCCACCCGTTTTCTGCCTCACTCCCTCTCTTCTGTTCATAAAAAGAGCTACAAATTCACTCACTTTTCAAAACTGCTAAGAAACATTCAGTGCAACAATGCCTAAATTAAACACTTAGAACAGTAAAGGATACATTTGTATCTTCCTCGTTCACTGAAGCGGTAAAAAGAGCATTATGCACGGCTCAAGCCATCGAATTTAGCATTTGTCTTTCCCTTTTTGTACCGCGCACTGAAGCTCAAATCTTGGAGCGCAAGGCTCCCTCTCAATAGTCGAGGATTTTTCCCTGACATTTGCGAAAGCCACGTTAGTGGACAGTGGTCTGTCACAAAGACGAACGGGGTTCCGTAGAGGTAGCAAGCCAGTTCTTGGGATGCCCAAACCAGGCAAACTTTCTTTTTCGCGTGCGCTATAGGCCTGATCTCTCTTGCTGCTAGCTTTCTGCTGGCGAATAGCACAGGTTGTTCACCTCCGTTTTCATCTACCTGACAGAGAATCTCTCCCTCACATCGTTTCATTAGGTGGTGGTGATAGATCATGAAATCTCGGCGCCCTCGCTTCCGCTCGATGACGTAGTTCGTCTCTGAAAGCTTTTTCGCCACTCGGAACGGCCCTTCCCATTGACCTTTGAGCTTTTTCGCTCGCGATGAGCACAGGACAAGGACTTCATCGCCCTCTCGATACGACTGCAACTTTGCGTTTCGGTCGTAGTAACTTTTCGCCCTAGTCTGTGCCTCAATGTTGGCTGGGTCCCACACATCTTTGAGATTTCCATCTTCTGTCTGCTCCTTAATGAGCGTTTCTCTGGTCACCTTTCCGACATTTCGATCTGTCGACACTGACAACGGAAGCACTGACAACCCCTCACTATCTCTTTCCTCACTTTCCGATTGCCCTGCATCATCTGGACTGACTCCTGTTTCTCTCTCATTGGAGTGCGATGGGGCATGCTTGTTTTCCATTTCATTGAACTGCCTGTTTGACACCTCCTCACTGCTCCCTTGTTCCTCGCTCCTCTGCGATGTCGGAGCCTGTGCACCCTCAATATCTCTCTCCTCCTGCCCTGAGTCAGCCTCATTCCTCTCTAGCTTGGCAGCAAGGAAACGCGCCTCAGCTCTTGTGAGCGCCTGAACGACTCCCTCTGTCAAGCTTTTCCCTTGAGCTCTCAGAAGCTGGTCCGTTCGGTTAGAAAACAAGTAGGGGTACTGCGGTGGCAGCTTGTTTGAAACTGCAGCCTCAGTACGAACTTCACCGAAAGGTCCAGTGATCACGACTTCCGCTACTGGAAGGCAAACACTAGATACCTCCAGAATCGGCTTTATCCACGCACATTTCCCGCTGAACTGCTTTTCTTCCACGTAATCAGGATGTACAAGGTCAATTGTTGCCCCACTGTTCCTGAGCACTCGGCATTTTTTTCCGTTGACAGTCAAATCAAACAAATAAGGATTTAGTAGTTCCTCATTCTTCATCAAATCGCAAGTGTATGCGAACGTAACTTTTGGTTTTCGACATCCCGCGGCAATGTGCCCAGATTCTTGGCAGTTATAGCAAACTGGCGGTTTGCGCGCTTCAAAACTCTTCTGTGACCAATCATTCGTCCCCCTTCCTTGAGGCTCACTTTCCGACTTTTCAACAGTAAGCGTTTTCGTAGTGTCCGTTGTCACATTTCCCAGCTTAGATCCTGAACTCCACTGGCGCTTTTTCAGTCCCGACCCTGTCACGCTGTTTCCCTTATCAGTCGGCATAGCGGAAGAAAGCTCCTCTCGCACCTCTCGGCGGGAGACGTATTCGTCCGCAAGTTCTGCCGCTGCCAGCACCGAGCTGACAGTCGCCTTGTCCTGAATCCAAATTCTCATCGCCTCAGGAAGTTTAGAAAGAAATTGCTCGATAGCAATGATTTCTAAGGCCTTGAGGTACTCATTATTGGCTTTGGCGCCTACCATCCATTCCGTTAGGTTTGCCTTCAACTCATAGGCAAACTCTCCATAGCTAGCACCTTGCCTTTTTGTAACGCTCCGAAATCTCTGTCTGAAAGTCTCTGACGACAGACGAAATCTCTTGAGAAGGCTCTCCTTAACTTTATCGTAGTCGTCAGAG
This sequence comes from Amblyomma maculatum, assembly GCF_055883805.1. NCBI lineage: Eukaryota > Metazoa > Arthropoda > Arachnida > Ixodida > Ixodidae > Amblyomma > Amblyomma maculatum. The sequence continues at coordinate 385,854,460 of NC_139344.1, forward strand.
TCCTCTGCAGAGAGTCGAGCAATTACATCCGCTGCCTCGCAAGGCAACAAACTTAACAAACGCCGCGGCCAAGAGCTGCGACCAAACTGTGCCTTTTCGCACGTTCTCTCGAAGTTCACAAGATAGAGGCCTATGTCCTGCCCAACCTTGAATGGTTGCAATAACTTTGATAGATCATAAAGATCTTGTCGGACCGCTACCTCTACTCCTTGAACAACGCTCGTCTTTCTGAGTTCAACTTGCAGGCGGAGTTTCTCTACTTCAAGCTCTAATTGCTTTTTCTTTTCCGCCTGGGCTCTCTGAATCTCCAACCATGTCTCTTCTACTTGCTCACTCTCGGCATCCGAACTTTCTATTGCCACCATGACCTCATTTTTTGTCATTTCAGGGCCAACCTTGATGCCTAGCTCCTCCCCCAGACTCACGAGTTGAGACTTGAGCAGTTTTTTCAAATCCATGAAAGCAGTGTGACAATGCCCTGGCCTCCACCCAGAAGTACTTTAATTTACGCTTCTGCGGCTGGCCTCCCCAGAAATAAGATTACACCTCTATCTTATTACCCTGGGAACTCAAGAGCAATGCCAGCACTCACCAGTCCGCAACCGCCAGTCTCCGTGATCTCGGTGTGCTCTTCTCCATCAGTCAGCCAGGTTCGATCCCACCACGCTGCCAATCAGTTGTCGCGACGCCGGACGCACAGGACCGGAGCCGAGGGTAGCATTGACCGGCGAAGCGTCGAGGAACCGCGGAGACGTGGAGCTTTCATTAGAGCTGAGTACAAGTAGTTTATTTACATGTTTACACGCTGGAGATTTCAGAAGGAAGCTCTCTCCAGATGTCGGACCCCCGGTTTTCTTCTCTTGGGTCTCCCTAGGTCCCTAGGCAGGGAAAAAGTTCATCTTTGGCACGGGCGAATCGCAAAGCGCGAGGTGACAGTTTGCGCACTGCATCACTGAGCCCCGCCCCGCACATTCTTGCACGTGTGCCACTACACTTTAACAAACACATCGCCAGTTCACAAGCGACCCCCCATCGTTCTATTCTCACGGCTGGCCTCTGTTTTTCTCCGTTCGGTCCGGCGCCCTGTGGGTCTCCCCCTCAGCAGCAAACACTTCAGCCAGCAGGCCAGACCTCGCGCGAAGCCGACGATGGCTTCTCCCTCCGCTATTGTCCGACGTCGAGTACCGTAACCCGACACCGCGCGGCTCCGACGACGGTCGCTTGCTCCGCCGCCGCCCCTCTGTAGGTCATTAACAGGCCAGGCTCTTCTTGGGAAGTCAGGCCGTTTCTTCACAAAGCGACCAAATCGGCGCTTCGAAATGGCCATGGGTGAGGACAGCGGCTGTTGAGGCGTGCGTGCAGACCGGGTGGGCATTTGCAGACGAAGCTTGCTGAGATGCCCGTGGAGCGCACGCAGACACACCGACGCCTTCTGAGCAATAAATTAGCTCGGACACAACACTGACTAAGCTCGAGCACGCACTGAGGAAATCTGGATTCCGCAGAAACAACGTGCCAGTAAAGATATCGTCGTACAAAATGTCTATTCAGCATCATTACTGCTTCTGCACAATCAAATAGACAGAACGGCGTCTGTATAGGCTGTATAAATAATTGCGGTAGATCCTGTTTGCTGAGTATTCGAGGCTGGAAAGCCAAGTCAACGAGCTTTCAGATGCGTGTTTTTGACGTTCGCTATGTCAACCCGCAGTGCAAATCTTGCAAAAACATTGAAACGGGGTATTCTGCTCTGATGTTGACGAGCTTTACTTTCGCGTGGATATATTTCTTCAATTGAACAGAACTAAGAAAGCTAAATAATTAATTTTACTTAATTACTAGCCTAATCACCAAACTATTCACGTACATGATGTCCGCCTGGCCGTAGAACATAGCTGCACATTCCTTCCCGATGCTTGTTTTTTAGTTTTTAACTGCTTGCTAAACAGTGAGATAAAATTAGCTTGTAAATGGAAGCAGTGGTTCTGTTCCTTCGCACTACACTCTGAAATATGAAGCATATAAGGTCATGAGTGAAGTCACACAACACACGATAGTGTCACAGCGCAATGACTTTCTTTTGATCGCTATAACAATGCGGCATCTTGTTTCAAGCACCACGTGAGTGCAGTAAGAGCGGAGTTTGGGAGATAACGTTCACTAGGAGAAATACCCTCTCATGTCAAAATATTCAGGAAGAATACCTTGAAAAGCATTTATTCGTATCATTATTACCCCATTGCGTGAATTGCTGCAGAGAGGCATTTCGAACATATATCCAACTAACCCTATCACTTTCCACAATGCTCTGAAAACTAACACAGCCTTTAATAACTGCCTACTTCACGGGTGCTTTAATAATAAAATTTAAATCGTTTAATTCTTTCTTAAGGCCGTCGGCAAGCAAACAGATGGTGATAATTCAGTACTGACGATAAACCTCAAAAGGGTTCTGGATTATTTTGAATGGTTAGCGCGCACTCACCAGGCATGAAGAAAACATTGACGCCCAATATGAGATTGGCTGTGATGAGAATTGTGAGCGCGAGTGAGTACAGCTTGAGCAGGAAGGTGTTTTCGCGAAGAGCTCCCACGCACCCGCACGAACTGACAGTGAACAGGATCAGCCCTAGGCCAAAGAGTAATGACTCCATGTGCGCAAGCAGCAGCCCCGACATGTCCAGATGCTCTAGGATCCGCTCATCCCCTCCAGAGTCCCACGAGTCCACGAACATCACCACCGAACACAGCATGAGGAAAGCGCCAATGCTCCAGAGGGCCAGGTTGAGTCCCAGGAGCGGGAAGCGCACCTGGTTGGTGTAATTTCCACGCACTTGAACTCAAAGCAAAACATTTTTTAGCTCTTTAGAAGGATCAGTACGCCAAGTATGTACCCCTGCGGACAAAAGTAAACGGAGCACGCTATTGCCTTCTAAACGTTTTCCCGCTTTGCATAATTGAAACTAACAATCGTGCTTTGTACCAACCGGTAGTAGACGCCAGTGCCCTTTTGCATGGACAAATATTTTCCTATCTGCATTGCTGAAGGCGTGAGTTTAATTTGAACGGAAAAGCGTGCTCCGTTTACTTATGTCCGCACCTATGTGAGCAAGCCTGCATATAAAAGTTCCACATGTCCGTTTCTAGTTTTGTACTTAAGTTATGTTCATAACGCGAAGAATTGATGGACATGAACCGAACCGTGATATTAGTATATGGTAGTATATTAATTATACAAGCCTGAGTGCACGATTATCAGTGGGAAACTAACTAGAGCATTCAGCGGCTTTGAAAAAAAAAATAACTGGCACTGAGGAAAACAAAAGATGACTTATCCAAATATATTATTGCTTCGTTTTAAAAATGACGACGCATTAATTGAAGCAAGAGCGGTAATACGCATGAATACAATACAAGAATGAAATACTGATGACGCAAAATTTGACCATTTGTCTACAAAATACACCCTGGGGATGTCTACACATTCCACCGTCTGAACTGAAACTTTTAAAGTAACTTATAAAATATATTTCTCGTAGTTAGTGCGATTGTTGGCTTTTTTCTTTTTTTTTCGTGCCACTGTGTACCATATGTAAACCGCGTGGAGTCTTCCAAAAACAGGTTTCTGAGAAGACATATATATTTCTTCCTCTCAGATAAAAAGTAAGCGTAGCGAAAATATATACATTATACGATGATATTTAATGCGTCCTTGCTATTAACATTCGATGGAGCCGGCCCAAATGTCCCTTTGAGTTCGCAAAACTAATGGCTGGAGCAGGTGTACTCATTGATCAAGAAATGCACTACGCTAGAGGAAAGCCCAGTCGGAAAAAACTACAGAAAATTTTCTGATGTTACGACAGAATTTCCGTGCGGTTTTTGACGGGAAACCTGTTGTGACAACAGAACATTCTGTAGTAACATCAGAAATTTCTGTAATTACAACAGAAAAGTACTACAGAACTACAGACAACAGAATTTTACAACAGAAAAACTACAGAACTACAGAAAAGTACTACAGAACTACAGAAAAACCTGATGGTTACGACAGAACTACAGGATGTTTTGTCGTATTTTTGACAAGGTTCTGTAGTTTTTTTCGACTGGGAAGGAGGCAGCGAAAACTGGAAGGACACATAATTACTATCAGTTGTGACAATGCGCTAAGATACCTTCCCCCATGCGCGATAACACGTACGAAACATACCGCAAGCAACGCAAATTTGCACACATAAAATGAATAACCGTACTTGCAATGAATCACCATATACAGATTTCAAACGAATTAGAATCTTTTCTGTTCCCAATGCTGTAGCCCTTTCCAGTCTTTCGCTACTGTAACCTATGAGAGTTGAAGAAACCTAAACCCTAGTCTCTGCCAACAGTGGCAGGTGGTAAGCCGCAATTAGCTATTCCGACTATCCGCATCGACGTGTGTCAGATTTAAAGCGTGTTACACTGCCGGCTTTTCAGTCCAGTGGGGCTCTCTTCCATCGCAGAAAAGTGAGATGCCTACGACACAGTCTAGTGATGCCTTCCGTCTTGCACTTGGCATTGTCCTATTTGCACTGTCCTGTAGTCAGTGAAACAATTCAGCAGCGAAGGTTGCTTTAGCCCCTAACGTCCTGTACGTTCAATGGCTTGGTTCCAGTTCCAGAAAACACGGGATTTCCACACACTGCGCGGCTTTGAGAAATTAGTTTTTGCTTCATCAAAACCTGGTATGGTATCGTCCTGTCTACGGCTTGAAATATCACAATGAAGCGAATAACTTAAACTTATAGTTAAAATTTTAACTAATGAGCGTTAGTTATCAGCGCTATAATTCGAAGATTGTTTAAGAAAATTGTCTCCGCCCAGGCTGGAGGTTCGTTCTTTCAATAATTTTTTTTTCTATACTTAGCTCCTTATCTTTAACGGTATTTGAACAGGTTCGCAAATCCGGCATTATAAGTAATGGAAAAGTGTGGCAAGCAGGCACCCATCAACCTTAGGTTGTAGATGGGTGATAGGATGGGTGTCAACGTCGCGCTATATATTTGCTATAGAAGGCGCCATAGTGTAAAGGCCTAAATTTATTATCGATCTCCAGGGGCTCTTTCACCGGCAGTAACATTGTACAATATCTGGAGTTTTCTACTAATTAGAATTTCGGCCGTGGTAAGATTCCACTCCAGACCTAGGCCCCAGCAGCAGCACGCCAAAGCACTGTCCCAGAGATTCCGCTAGTGTGACCCGGTTACACGTCAGCACCACATATTCACGTCGTAGCACTATTCAACTGTGGAGCCTCTTAATCCCTAAACATAACAACAAAACGGGATTCTCGATTCACAGGGCGCATTAAACGACCTGTACACTACTATCCGGCCACCAGATTTCTATCGTGTGACCTCACCACTGGATTGGCGTCGAGCAGCAGCGTTTCCTCCGCCTGTGGACTGCGGCCATGTCCTGGCTTACATGACGCGCCGGATTCTCCCTTCTCTTTATCGCCTGTCACTTCGGTAGAGGGCATAGAGCGTGCCTGCCTCAACAAACCACGTATGAGAAGGCGGGATCAATGGCGAAGAGCGTTCTTGCCTATTTTCGTGCACAGAAGTTGATTGAAGTCTGTCTACCACCGCAGGACGTCTTCTTCTTTGTATCCGCCTCGTGTACTCTCATGTGGGTGTCACTGTGTTCTTTTTTCTAATTGAGCTGGCCTGTTTTCGTTGCAAAACTGGTGCAGACATCTTACTGCGAATAAAACAAAGACTATTTTAAAACTCGAAAAGTTTACGTTTAGAACCAGAAGCAAACAATACCTTCTCTAGACCTAGCCTAGGCAGCAGAAGAACGGAGAAATCGACTGACTGTATGTGGCCTACTAAACAGTAGAAAAATCCGCATCAATTGTATGTTGCAGAAAAAGCAATGCTTGTCTTGTGTGTCATGTCACGGAATTTCTTTACATAACAGCAGTCTAGTTCTGTTTCAGGACGTTGGCCCTCAGATCATTCACTCCCTGCCACGATAGTCAGGTCTTTATGCATCTTCTTGAAAGCGCTTTTCATTACTCTGTGCAATAGGATATTTTCAAAAAACAATCAGAAAATATTCTCAAAAATGCCAAAAATACAAATCTTTGAAAATTCCTGTTAAACAAACACCCACGTTTTTTTACAACGTTCTTTATCGCCTTAGGGCATATTATGAGTCGTTAAGGTTTGTAGGGACAGTAGTAACCAATGAAGGAAAAGGTTGGCCGGTCTAATAAAGTCCAGAACAGAATGATGATATGTGACCCATGCGTAAAATCAACATATCAAGATTAGTTGTTCGATGAAAAGTTGCATAAGTTCTTCGGTGTAATATGGCTGCGACTTCATGGGTTCGTTCACCATACTCCGCTAGTTCCTCGGACAGCGAAACGTCTTGGTGCTTTGCTGTGTATTTTTCCAATATATCTGAAACAACGGTTAGCAGCTTCTCAGAGAGCAGTGCGCTAGTCTGCAGTACGCGAGTCATCGAAACGCTTATGACGACACGAGCCGCTTCATTAACACCCCACAGCCGCGACAGCGAGTCGTGTCGCAAAAGGCTCTGCGTCGTCTCCAATACGGATTTGACTTGTTTAACTGAAGACGGTAAGCAGTCATTTCATTTCACGCTCATTCATTTCTTACAAGATCATCAAAATAAACGTTATGGTGCTCTGTCCGCTTATAGCTGTTACAGCTGCGTTAATATCGTTCATTGGGTTGTTGCGCCTCTCTCAGAGCTTACTGTCTTGATTAGCTCTCTTAGAAATAGAAGTTAACGTAGAATGAAGTAAAGGAGCGTGGATATAAGTGTACTACAGAACACGACAGAGATAAATAAAACCTGGACTTCAGGAAATGACAGCGTCTTGAAGAAAACAAGTCCTGAATCTTGCTTTTCAGACCGCCGCAAGTATCTTGGGCATAATTAAAAGGTCAAAAACAAAACAAAACAATATAAGCCCATATACCGTGCCATAGCATGCCCATATGTAATATACCGTATCAAAACGCCTGTCCTGAAGGTAGGAAAAGCTACGAGAGAACTTGAACGCACGGCATTCCAAGGCAACGAAAACTTGACAATATAGGCAAGAGCTCTGACTGTAACTCAAGTTAATATTATCTCAGAAAGTTGTCAAAGGTGAAAATACTGAGCGCTAAACAGTACTTCGAAAGTTGCAAGCTCCGCGGGTTTCTCGAGAAATGTGTTAATAAATAGTATCATAAGCATCGTACGTGCCGTATCTCGTACAGCATATAGTTAGGGCCGAATGATTTTAATTCTATTTCAAATTATATTCACACGAGCTGACGACGCTATGGAGCAGCCTCGTGAAGCGTAGGCAAACAATTCTTAAATTTTTCAATAATTACTTTTTTGTCCAAGTTATTTAATGTCGAGGCAATGAAGTGTAGCAACGACGACGAAATTCCAAACACCTTAAAGGCTTCCTAAAACGCACGAAGAATATTAGGCAAAAACCTAAATCTCATGATCTCAAAATTAATACATGACAACTGACAACCAGGTCAGTGAACACAAGCGAAAATTACTCAACTTCATGAATTTCTAGACACTTCCTTCATGGCAGACTACCTGCAGGTATCATTAACTTTAGCTGCTACGAAATGCCCGAGAATATTATCCTAAATCTCGTTACTGATTTATCTAAGAAAACATGACTTCCAAAGCTGATTATCCGCCCTCACTGAGCTAGTGCTTTCGATTTTAAGGTCTAGGTCACGTTCCTATTAGCCACTCACAAATAGATAACATCTTTCCTGCTCTGTCAAAACCATTTCATCGGGCCTCACATATAAAGGTGCCATTCAAGCTTACTATACTTCCCTGTTTTCGATAAGTCATAAGTGGGATAAGCAATTCTCTGTCAGACCTAAAGTTATTCTATGCTGTTTTCAAAACTTGGCAACCATATTTTTATTCATACGTGATTATGTCAAATGATGTTTACCCCATAATATTGTGACATATATGCCCTGCATCGCTGGACGTAAAAGAAGACAACGATCAGAAGCAGTGACACGGAAGACGACAAAGTGGCAGCAACGCTTAGTGCTGCCACTTTTGGCATTTGTACCAATTGGGGATGGATTCCTGAAGTTGAAAAATCCAAAAATAATCCAGGAGCAGCTAAAGGCTGTCACCCCCCACTACCTAGAAATCTCTGAGGTGCGTCCGTTTGGCAGGAGAGGTATCCTATGTAAGTCCTCGAATATACAGTGTGTGTCGGACTTGCTCCGATGCACATCATTTGCATCACTGCCAGTAAAACCTTTTATACCTGAACAGCTGGCATGTGCAAAAGGTATTTTACGAGGCGTGGATTCGTCGGCTTCTCCGCAAGAAATGATTGAGGAATTTAATGAGGCTGGCATTGGCATCTTATCACTATTCCGTTGCAGCAGGGATGCTGGTGGCTCTAGGGTGCCGACAGAATCGATGATAGCGACGTTTGCCGGGGCTAAGTGTCCAACAGAGATTAAAGTATGGCCCATTGTGTACCGTGTATATCCCCTGCAGCCTCGCCCTTTGCAGTGCAAAAACTGCTGGCGATTCGGACACAGCAGCAAGGCGTGCAAATCCGCGTCACGCTGCAGACTGTGCGGAGACAACCATTCATCTGACATGTGCACTTCTGCTGTGGTAATTTGCGCACTATGTCACGCAGATCACCCTGCTGATGATGGTACATGCCCAAAACGCGCAGATGAACAAACTGTTCTTAACATCATTCAGCATAAAAGGTGTTCTAGAGCAGATGCCTATGCCCAGCTAGACCATAAGAGGAATTCGTATGCAGCTTGTGCAAAAACAATAGCTTCAGATTTGGAAACAGGCATAACAAAATCGGTTGTCTCAGCTGTACAGAAATCTCTTGAGGGTTTCTTCGAGCGTATGTTAGGCACGTTTACAGAAGCTGTGTCACAGGTCATAGCTACAAAGATTGGTTCGACCGAAATTGCAGATTTGCAAGTTGGCAACCCTGGTATAGCTGAATGCCATGCTCCTATGGTTTCTAGGGCCTCAGTTGAGGGAGATTCTACCCAGACGACGCCTGCTCCTTTTTTGTCAATGAAAGTAAAGGGACAGGGTCCTGTGGATACCCACGTGTCCACCGTTTACCCATTGGATGTAGAGATGCCATGTTCGTCCCAGAAGCGTCGCGCTTCTTCCTCTCCCTCAAAATCCGCCCATTCTAAGACTAAAAGTAAAAAAGGTTCCCCTAATCCTCAGAATAACATTGATGTCTTAAAGGAGGCTGTTACAGCCTCCCGGATTCAACAATAATCATGGCGGGGTTAAAAGTACTACAGTGGAATTGTCGTTCAATTGCATCTTCGTTTCACGATTTACAGAATCTTATCTCAAATTTCAACCCAGACATAGATTTATTACAAGAAACTTGGCTTTTGCCAAATCGGCCATTTTCTCTCAAGTATTTTAGAACTTTTAGATCAAATCGCACTAGCGGCCGGGGTGGCGGCTTGCTAACATTAATTTCGTCAAAAACATTCATCGGGCGAAGGTGTCACACAAAATTCTACGACAAGACTGCGAACTGCTTGCAGTTGATATCGCAATTACACAGTCTGCTCCTCTCACTATTGCAAATGTCTACTTCCCAACAGGTGTCCGTACAACAGATGATTTGAGTGATCTTTTGAGTTCAACAAACCGACTGATTATTGCTGGCGATTTTAATTCACACCATGTTATTTGGGGTTACCGTTCAGATATATGTGGGCAGCGACTTTGGAACTGGATGTCTGTAAATGATGTGCATTGCTGTAATAGTCCAGGCATAAGCTTCATGCGAGCAGCTGCTAGGTCAGTAATTGATTTAACGTTAGCAGCAAATGGAGTAAGGGTCTCATCATGGGCTACGGTGGATTCTGGTACATCTAGCGACCACTTTCCAGTTACGTTTAATATAGAATCTACTCCCCTTAGAGTAACTACTTGTGAACAAACATTTGTCAACCATAAACTCTTTAAAAAGTTTGTGAACCCCTCTTTTTCCTCAATAGCATCATCTCAGCATTCTGAACGTGCTCAACATGCACTCTCTTCACTGCTAGATGCCACTGAGCGTTCAGTGTTCACTCTGAAATCATCTGTCCCTAACAAAATGTCATGCCGATGGTGGAACGAAGAATGTGAGAAAGCATTCCGTAGTAGAAAAGCTGCGTGGAAGAGCATTTCCCATAACCAGTGCCCCCAAAATTGGATAAATTATAAATTTTATGCGGCTTCATTTAAAAAAACTATTCGTATAGCAAAGAATGAGTATAATGCTAATATGAATATCTATCTCTCCAATCCAATTTATCGGAAGGCATTGTATAGGTTCATGGAACGCAACCAAAATTCTTCTCCACCACATGTAACCGAGCGAGAGGTGTTATCACCCAATGAAGCAAAAGCGAAACTTGAACAAATTGCGAACGGTCTTGCTATTCGCTTTCAAGCGCAAACAGTGGCTCCCTTACTTCGATCTACACCACGTGCTGATTTCGTTGCAGTTGAGCCACCGGAATTGCATTGTATAGCGGCTGCTCTGAAACCTGCAGCTCCTGGGTGTGACGGTATTACAGTGGCTATGCTGAAAGCTTTAGTGCAAGAACACAGCTCGGAGGTGTTGAATATTGTCAATTTTTCTCTGGAAAATGCTTGGTTACCTCAAGACTGGAAAGTTGCAAAAATTATACTAAGCCTCAAAGATCCGAAAAAAGGCTGTGATTTGGATAATATTCGGCCAATTTCTCTGACTTCAAATCTAGTGAAACTTATTGAACGCATAGTTCACCGGCGCCTCACAAACCATGTGATGACCCTGAATGTATTTAATGATGCACAAATTGGTTTTCGTCAAGGGTGCTCCATTTGGACGGCTCATACAGATTTGGAAAGTAGAATTAGGTTAGCAATGAAGAAGAAAGAAGTGTCGGCATCGGTCACTTTGGATATCGCCAAAGCATATGACAGTGTAGAACATTCTATTCTGTTGAATACGATAAACGAAATTAGGTCACCTTCTTACATGTTTGCATGGTTAAAAGAATTCTTAAGCCATAGAAAATTTTTCTGCACGAGAGGTTCTATAACTTCTGAAACTTATTACCAAACTAGAGGCGTGCCTCAGGGATCGGTGCTGTCTCCATTGCTATTTAATATATTAATGAGAGATATTCCTGTTCATCCAAATATAAAATTGTACGTGTATGCGGATGATATTGCCTTTTTCTCTTCTGCACGAGATGTTCATTCCTTATATCAGCTATTGCAAGCCTACTTAAATGCCCTTGAAGTTTGGCTCGGTAAAGTAAAATTAACTCTCAACGTGAAGAAATCCTCACTACTCGTTTTTCCACCGGCACACCCTCTTTATATCTCCCTTGTGTATTGCGGTTCACAAATCTCACAGGTTGAATCCTTAAAATACTTGGGTGTATTATACCACTCCCAATTAGACTGGCGGCCTCATATCAAAAGTAATTGCCTGAAAGGTGAGCGAGCCCTTGGTCGCCTGATGCGACTTAGCCATAAGAAATTCGGTATGCCTAGAGATACTGTTTTGTTTCTCTATAAAACTTATTTGAGACCAATTCTGGAGTTCGGCTGTGTTCTTTTCTCGGGCAGTCCTAAATACAAACTACGACCTTTGTTGCTACTGGAGAGGCGCGCTTTACGACTATGTTTGGGGTTGCCAAGAACAGTTTCAAATGCAGTCCTCTATTTAGAGGCCCGTGTACGTGACTTGAACTCTCGATTTGAGCTGCTAACTGTGCGAACCTTTTTAAGAGCACTGGAATCTCTATCTGGAGCGGCTTCTCCCATTTTTATTACACACCAATCTCAGTTTCTAGATTATCATTGGTCGCAATATAAGCAACCACAATTTGTATTTACTCAGTCCTTGCTGTCCAAAATTGCAGTTTCGCTTAGGTCAGTAAGACGTGTTGGCAATGTTCAAGCTACTTCCACACTGTGCTTTGACCAGTCGTTGCCATCTAATGCAAAACACTTGACTACCATGGTAATAAAGGGACACCTTGACGATTATCTATTACAATATCCACGACACGTACCTATTTTCACAGATGCCTCACAACGAAATGAAAAGGCAGCAGTAGGGATTTACTCCAAAGCACTTGATTGGAGTTTTTCTGTACGGATCCCTGATTACACACCAATATTTACTGCTGAATTGCTTGCAATTGGTTTGGCCCTTCAAAAAGTTCCCGGTAATGTTACTCACGTAATCATACTCTCTGACTGCCTGTCAGTCTTCGCAGCGTTAGAAAGTCCGAAAATGCGTCTTTTGAAACAAACCCTGATGTTTTTCCTTCCGATACACTTACAGGAAGTACGTTTTCAGTGGGTTCCGGGACACTGCGGCATCGCTTCTAATACAATGGCGGATTATTTAGCAAATTCAGCTTTCAGTGGGCCTGTTGCCGATGTTGTATTCAATATTACCTTGCTAAATATATCCCGTTTTGAACGATTTCAAACGTTAAACTCCTTGAGCCATGAGCCACTCCTTGCGACTACGGATTTTAACCATTTAAATTTCCATTGGAATGTCCGATGTTGTACCTCGAGGCAATGTGAGGTTTCCATGACGCTCATGCGTTGTAGAATTCCTTTCCTCAATCTTTATTTATGTCGCTCTGGATTCACGCCGTCAAATCTTTGTGCGTCATGTAATGACGTGGAAACAATTGAACATTACATCCTCTCCTGTCACAGGTATGCTACTTAGAGAAAACATTATCTAGAAATACCTCTTGCTCGCCTAGGACTGCCATTTACAGTTCCTGTCCTCCTCTCCTTTGGTGCAACCGTCAAAGGGTATGCCCTAAAACCGGTGTGTGAATTACTTCATAATTATAATATTGCTACTGGAAGATTTGTGTGTTAGCGCTGATCTGTCTGAATTGTATTTTTTCTTATTATTATTATTTTTAGTAATTTACAATTTTATTCCTTTTTTTCATTGCTTTCTGTTACATCGCCTCAAAATTTCAAGTTATTTCAGCAACACTAGCTCCTAATTATTAGGTTATCTATATCATATAGTCAAATCGACATTATCAAAAATATTATGTCACCTACAACGAATTCTGGCCAATCCCCCACTGTGGGTATGTGCCATTACAACGAGGGAGAAGAAGAAGAAGAAGGTTAACGCTGCTGTGATTCTGTGCTTTGTGTGCTGCGTCATCCTGAACTAACCTTCGTGCACTAACCTTGCCACATATCATCTTGGTGGAGGTGACCAAATATCCCCGTGTGCACACATAAATCCATTTAAGCAGCCGAAAGCTGGATTTGCGCAGCGGCCGCCACCTACCTGGGATCACAACGTCAACAACGGCCACTATGACCTCTGAGGCAGCTCCTACCACCGCAACAACATCGGCGCAACCACTCACAAAAATCCGCCACCCTCCCATCTTCAATGGCGAAGACAAAACAGATGTTGATGACTGGCTGGATGAATACGAGCAATGCAGCCGGAACAATCATTGGGACACGACCATCATGCTGGCCATTCTGATATTCTATTTGGCGGGAGATGCTCGCACATGGTTTCAAAATCACGAGCACGAGCTGGTGACCTGGGAAATCTGCAAGCAAAAGCTTCACGACTTGTTCGGGAAGCCCATTGCACGGGCTCTCGCAGCCAAAACCGAACTTTCGTCTCGCGCCCAATCCACCACGGAGTCATACCTGGCCTACACTCAAGACGTGCTCGCGTTGTGTCGCAAGGCGAACAGCTCCATGCTGGAAAGTGAAAAGGTAGGGCACATCCTCAAGGGCATCGCAGATGACGCGTTCAACATCCTCTTCTGCATGGATTGCTCTACCGTCGAGTCGGTGCTTCAAGTTTGTCGAAGATTCGACAGGCTAAACAACGACGCCTGGTACATCGCTTTGAGCGCCTTCCGAACACGGCAGCCACATCATCCTGCGATGATCTGGCTCCTCTGCAACAGCCTTCTCAGTCCACAACAATGACTCGGATCGTCAGGCGAGAACTCGAGGCATTAGCTCCTGCACCATTCCCGTCTCCAGTGCCTGACACCGTGGCCATGATACAGGCTGTTGTCCGACAGGAACTTGCCAACGTCGGTCTTTCCTCCAACCCCGTACCGCCCTCGTCACCATCGCATCCTGTTCCTGTAGTGGCTGCTGCAACCACTAGCCAAGCTCCCCCATGTCGTTATGTTAATCGCAATCCTGCAGAGTGGCGCACCTCAGATGACAGACCAATTTGTTTTATTTGCGGTCGAGCCGGCCACACTTCCCGTTATTGCCTCAGTCGCACCTTTCCCACACCTCGTTCCTATTACAACGCTGACCATCGGTACTACTACGGACCTCGACGCTTCCCTGCCCAACCTGAACAGCTCCGCACCGCATATGATGGAACTGGACACTTCCCTGCTCCCCCAGCTGAACCTCACACCGAAGCCGTCTCAAGTGTCCGTCCCTCCAGCCGATCTCCATCTCCACGGTCTCGTCGATGCACCTCGTCGCAACTCCTCTCCGTCATACGCCGGCGCCCACTCGGGAAACTAGCGAGTGCAGCGCCCGGGAGTGACGCTGCATTACCGACCCGGACAGTCAACTCGGAACTGACCCTCGCACGCAGACGTAACCTCATTGACATTTTTGTGGACGGAGTCTCAGTTTCTGCCCTTATTGACACTGGCGCCCACATTTCCGTCCTCAGTTCCTCGCTCCGTCAACGCCTCAACAAAGTCCTCTCACCCGCTTCCTCATCTACCGTTCGTGTTGCTGATGGCAATACAGCTACTGTGATCGGTATGCGTACTGCGAGAATTACCATTGCCGACCGCCATATCCCTGTCCTATTTACAGTCCTCACCAGTTGCCCTCACGACGTTATATTAGGACTCGACTTTTTAACTGCACATTCCGCGCTCATTGACTGTTCTTCTGGACTGCTTCATCTGGACCTGCCACTCTGTCCTGACAAACAGGCCTCTGATACTTCAACGCTCCGTCTCCATTTACTTGTCTCCATTTACTCCATTTACTACATTTACTCGTCTGCCACCAGAAGCTGCAGTGTATGTGCTCATGTCGCCTTTCTCCTCCGTTCCTGATGGCGACTACGTTGTTTGCCCCATAACCGACGTGACACTGCAGCGTAGAATCGCTCTCCCTCATAACATCGTGCACGTAGAAAATAACGACGCTTTTATTCCAGTCTTGAACGTCGGCCTTTTTGTGCACGTTCTTCCGGAGGGCATTACTCTCGCCGAACTGACCCCACTGTCTGACGTCACAGTTGCCGCTCTTTTGCCTGACCCTACTGCTATAGTGTCGACACGACCTGCACCGTCCCCATCTCTGGAGGCCCGCATATCAGGAATGGTTGCTTCTAATTTGCGCCCTGACCGTGCTACAGCACTTACGAGTCTTCTGAATTCGTACAGCGATATTTTCGATTTTGGTGACCGCGCCTTAGGACAAACGTCATTCGTTACACATCGTATCGACACCGGAGATGGCCGCCCAGTTCACAGAAGACCTTATCGAGTCGCCATTTCTGAACGACGCGTCATACAAGATGAAGTGGACAAGATGTTAGCAAAAAACATTATATAGCCTTCGAGCAGTCCCTGGGCGTCGTCTGTCGTGCTTGTTAAAAAGAAGGACAATACCTGGAGATTCTGCGTTGATTACCGACACCTCAACAAAATTACAAAGAAAGACGTTTACCCGCTCCCCAGAATAGATGATGCCCTCGACTGCTTACACGGTGCCAGCTATTTCTCTTCCATTCATCTTCGGTCCGGTTATTGGCAGATCGCAGTCGACGAACGGGACCGAGAGAAGACCGCCTTCGTCACTCCCGATGGCCTATATCAATTCAAGGTGTTGCCTTTCGGCTTGTGTAATGCGCCCGCAACATTCGAGCGCATGATGGACTCTCTCCTTCGCGGCTTGAAATGGACGACGTGCTTGTGTTATCTCGATGACGTCATTGTATTTTCTTCTACATTCGAGAGCCATCTCCATCGCCTTGATGCCATTCTTGGCGTCTTCCGAAGAGCTGGCCTTCAGCTGAACTCGAAGAAATGTAGCTTCGGCCGACGTGAACTCAAGGTGCTCGGTCACGTGATCGACGCCCGTTGCGTTCAACCCGATCCAGACAAAATACGTGCTGTAAGTGCATTTCCTACACCCCGTTGTACCAGTGACGTGCGTAGTTTTCTTGGGCTTTGCTCCTATTTTCGGCGGTTTGTACCTAACTTTGCGGAAACGGCTCGTCCACTCACCAATCTTTTGAAGAACGACGCTCCATTTTGCTGGGACCAAGAACAATCCCAAGCCTTTTCTGCGCTCATTGCAGCCCTCACGAACCCACCCGTCCTGGCACACTTCAATCCTTCGGCACCAACGGAGGTACGCACCGACGCCAGTGGTCACGGTATTGGTGCCATACTCGCCCAGCAGCAGATGGGTCGCACTCGCGTCATTACTTATGCCAGTCACCTCCTTTCTGCGGCTGAACGAAATTACTCGATCACAGAACGTGAGTGCTTAGCCCTCGTGTGGGCCATTACAAAAATTCGCCCTTACTTGTTTGGCCGCCCTTTCTCCGTCATCACCGACCACCATGCCTTATGCTGGCTTTCTACGCTGAAGGACCCTACTGGTCGCCTAGGTCGTTGGGCCCTCCGCCTTCAGGAATACACTTTTTCTGTCGTCCACAAGTCTGGCCGGCTGCACTCTGACGCCGATTGCCTGTCCCGCAACCCGGTAGATCCCCCACCTGCGAGCGAGTGCGACGATGACACATATGTGTTGGCCATCTCTGACCTTTCAACATTCACCATGAGCAGCGCTTAGATTCGAAGCTTTGCAGCATAATCGATCGCCTCAGCACTGAACACCTTGATGCTACCCTTGCTCTGTTTGTGCTCAACAACGGCACCTTATACCGACGGAATATGCGACCAGATGGCGCCGAGCTTCTGCTCGTAGTCCCCGAACACCTGCGTACCACCGTTCTTCAACAGCTGCACGACGCCCCCACAGCGAGTCATCTTGGCGTATCTCGTACGTACGATAGCGTCCGCCGCCGCTTCTTTTGGCCAGGTCTCTATCGCTCTGTTCGTCATTACGTTGCTTCTTGTGACCGGTGTCAGCGACGGAAGAAGCCCTCGGCTATGCCTGCTGGATCCCTGCAGCCGATCGACATCCCAGTAGACAAGTTTTCCCGAGTTGGCCTTGACCTCCTCGGGCCTTTCCCACTTTCTGCGTCGGGGAACAAATGGATTGCAGTGGCCACAGATTATACTACGCGCCAGGCTGTCACCCGAGTGATACCCACCAGCTGTGCAACTGATGTGGCTGTGTTTCTTCTACACGACGTCATCCTGCTCCATGGTGCTCCACGCCAGCTGCTTACTGACCGTGGCCGTTGCTTTCTTGCTCGAGTAGTCGATGAAATTCTTCGGTACTGCTCCATTAAGCACTATTTTTACCACCGCTTACCATCCACAAACGAACGACCTCACCGAACGCCTCAACCGCACGCTCACAGACATGCTGTCTATGTATATCTCGGATGATCACCGTGACTGGGATATTACTTTGCCGTTTGTAACGTTCGCGTACAATTCCTCTCGTCACGACACAATGGGCTACTCACCGTTTTATCTTCTATACGGCCGCGACCCTCCCCTTCCTTTTGACAGCGTATTGCCTCCAACCGATAACGCCAGTTGCTACGTTCATGACGCCATCTCCCGAGCTGACGCAGCCCGTGTTATTGCCCGCCGACGACTGGCCTCCTCCCAAAATTCTCAAAAATGGCGCCATGATTCTCGCCACCGGGATGGCCACTACTCTCCGGGCTCTCTCGTCTTGCTCTGGACTCCCGCTCGTAAAGTTGGGCTGTGTGAGAAGCTCTTGCCACGCTACACAGGACCCTACCATGTTTTACGACCAGTCACTCCTGTGGCATACGAAGTCGCCCCTGTACATCCGCCGCTACAGTCCTCTATGCCACGCACCGAGATCGTTCATGTCGCCAGAATGAAATCGTACTACCCGTCCAGTAGTTCGTCCTAGTGCGCACCGGGACTGTGCTTTTCCTGGGGGGGGGGGGGGGGGGGGGGGGGGTAATGTGACATATATGCCCTGCATCGCTGGACGTAAAAGCGGACAACGATCAGAAGCAGTCACACGGAAGACGACAAAGTGGCAGCAACGTTTAGTGCTAGCAGAAGGTTAACGCTGCTGTGATTCTGTGCGTTGTGTGCTGCGTCATCCTGAACTAACCTTCGTGCACTAACCTTGCCACGTATCAATATGGCATCAGACAGAGGTAAAATATGCAAAGATGACACAAAGTAGGCGTTGATATCTGCCTATATGCTTCTAAGTCCTCAGTCCATTGAAAGTAGGACATCGACGTTTTTAAAAATCATAATTTCTATTAGCAATACCCCTTATTCAACCACAGTAATTGGCACCTATGTCGCCCTCCTGGCACCGAGGTGTTTACGTGGCCGCCTTCTCCGGCGTGCTCCTAACGGTAACCATCACATGTCGTCAATCACCTATCCTGCTTTTCGCAAACTTTCCTAGCATAACTTAATCTAACCTCACGTTAATCCTATCAAAAAACAACAGTGAAAGTGAATTTGCTGACACTTCAGTAATATTTGGCCTAACGCAGTCACAGGACCGACACGCAATTAATCAAACATACTTCATCCTAATTTATGTTTACATCCGAGATGTTCGATCAATTCACGTATTTGTAAGAGCTTAGTAGCCATTAAACTGTGCACGGTCTTTTCATTTTCATCTCCTGTAGGCGCGATAAGCAAACTAAATGTTAACGCTATACTACTGAGGGAACTACTTCAAAATTAGCAGAGCACTCAAAGAATTTTTCATCTGGCTTCTCACAACTTCCTTAACAATTCCGTTGAAACTAACTGAATACATTTCAAGAAAAAATGGGTGAGTTAATACGAACTCGCATGCCGACTTCTACTGTAAAAGAAGAAACAGTCTTCACCGTTGTTCAACACTGGGTCGACACATCTTGACAAAAAAACGTTCTTTCGTTCTACTAAACAACTAACAACCAATGTTCATCACAGACGTATGACGCGATGGAATAGGAGTTTGAGCAACTTAATAACACCACGAAGTGTTTTTCTGTTCATCGATGCTGACAACGATGATGGAATAAGCCTGGAAATTGTCGAGTATGCATTGCCCAAACGCTCACAACTACTACAACTCTACGAACTGTACGAACTTCAGTACCCTAAAGTTCCTGAGAGCAAAATTGCCGACGAAACAAACCACACATTCAGCCCTGCATTTATGCAAAAATCGGCTTATACCTTACCAGATTTCCATATTCGATCACGCAATAATGCTCGATATTATTTTTAATCTTTCCGTCATCGAAAAAATAACTGAATCACTAAAGCTTCGAGCATTACGTGCCGATGGCATGAAATGAAAAATATTAGAACACACTGAAAATGCTGTCATCATACTTTTATGTCATACTTTTCAGCAACCGTTGTCATCAAGGATGGTGCCTCAAGGTCAGAAATTAGACAAGGTTGTTCCAGTTACGAAAAAAGTAACTTCAACTTATCATGCCATTCACTAACTATAGCGTTCGATAAAAACTAATGAAGCATGTGTTCTTTCTAATTTTCACTTATTAAATTCTAAATTTCTATACCACTTTTTATACCAACAAACATGGTTTTCGCAAATAAGTAATGTGCTACTTGGCTAGCTTTATTTGGCTATAAAAAATTTCTAAGCTCGATTTATAATATATAACTCTGGACGCTCTGTTCTGGAGAGCTGAGAGAGTTGATTTGGGATTGTTGCTAGATGCAGGGGAGACTATCCTGGCGGATTCTGCCGGAAATCGTTCACCGTAGGGAAAAATATTGGGTCTACAAATCAGGTACATACACCAATTTCAGTATTTTAATAACCGTCACACCAGCCGTCACCATTTAGAGTCTAGATCCTCATATTGGAAGATAATTAAAAGAAGGTGCCAAATTTTCTTTCTGTAAGACCGGCTTTCGCTCGGGTAGAACAGGTTCTTGTGTGAACTGTGAGGGACTCCTGAATTCTTGCGGGAAGCGACCAACTAACTCTCTTCAACGACAAACATCGAACAGTAAAAATGGTGTGTTCTATGCCCCGCACGCACCACATGTGGAGACGATGCAAAGCCTGCCTTATACCCCTACGCTGGGACAGGAGTAGAACGCGTGTGAATACGATGAACTAAGACTGCTTGTGATCATTTAGTCCTTTGGTTGCGCATGACTTGTTTGGTGAACTTCAAAGGGAACTGAAGTGGCTGAGCGCAGTTTCTCTGAAGAATACTTTGGTGTCTTGTGGGATTTTTGGCTCGATTTCTTTAGATCGCTTAATGGGCGAGGCTGTCTGACTCCTCATTGACTATAAAACCTATAGATTATGGCACCCATGCGAAACATGCAGACAAGCTTTTGCAGTGCAGAGCCTGCACGATGCGCAAAACCTAACAGAGAAAGCATCCGTAAGTAAACCACGCTCTAGGCTAACCTTCGAAGGGTGGACCTAAATCGTCAGAGCCACATGTTAGGCTAGATATGACCCTACGTCCGTAAAGCTGCCTCGATGATAGTGCTTTCTGTTATTATGGAGGAAACGGCTCTTTTAAAGCGAAAGCTTCACTACGCCAGATAGTTCAAGCCATCGGGTATGCACGGTTTTCTCCTTCAGGCAGATTTAGATGTCAAAGTTTCGTGATAAGCCTGGTGGACGCCATGTGACTGGGACATAGTCACGTAAGCCGCCACCAGCCGTTCATCACTTTCAAGCTTAACCTCACGTGAGGTGACATCAGTGTGATGTGGAATTAGAGGGCGCTAGAGAGGCAATACTTTCAAGGCCACGTGATGTGACGTGGTGTGACGTCACCTCACGTGACCTTGATCTTGACTGGTGACGCACTGAATAAACCGATGAAGAACAGGCTTTAGGCTTGGAGAAACGCACCATGTGTTTAATCCAAGCTCGGCAATGACCGTAGTCATGTATATGATGATTTCGCTTCCCTCCACTTTTCACCTAAGTAAAATCATCGGCAAATATTTTGGACTTCAAAATAATCACCCGACAAAGGTCCTAATTAACGATTTCTGCTTCTAATATCACAATTACGCGCTAACACTCCTGTAGAGGACTTGCCACACAATTTTCTTACTGACTAGAAACACTTCCTTGTACTAAATTTTGCTATGTTATCCGCGCTACGAATGTATTATTCTACTGAAGGAATGCGTGCGAGCTGGCCCATGTTCTGTTGGCATAAGCAAAGCCCATATTAAGAGGAAACTCATATCTAAGGTGAAAGGCTTGAGGCGAAAATCTCGCGTGGGCGATCCGCGAGATTCGTCAGGATATTGGCGGTGTTCTTCTAACATTTAAGAAAAAAAATCCTACACCAGAAATCGAACTCCTACCACACCGATCATAAGCTGAGTGTGTAAACCGACTACGTACACCAGGCACATAAGAAATGTATATTAGCTTTCCTTGTATAACGTTCCTATCGTCCCCATGGCAACATAAGGGCGCGACAACGACTCATCCCACCGGTCTCTCAGAGAGAGCGTCGCTTACACCATCTGCCACCAGCTATGAAAACCAAGTGGCGCAACGCGCGCGCCTGCACCGCCAAATGAAGCCTTATCGCTCTTAAGGTGCCTTTACCACGTGAATAATTTTTAATCATGCGTGTGCTCCTGTGATGTCGAGCAGGATCAGGAAGTAGCCGCATGTAATAACGAAGTAACACATAGAGTGCATGCCGACGTGTAGTCAAAGAAGCAATCAATACATAGTGCTCTTTCGGTATAGTGGCTTGAAGCGGCTTATTTGCAATACAAATTGGTAACAGTGACTTAGCAGCATACGTGGCAGTTGAAAAAGGGGATCGGCAAAAGGTAAAATGGTCGTTCAATCATGAAGACGTGATCAGCGGAGAACACAACTTAAAACGATTCAAACAAAACTGAGATACGCGGCAGCTGCGCCAGATAGTGCCAACGCTTCAAAAAGTGGCTGCAAATGCGCTGTGGCGGCAATCCATGGCACTCGGCTACAAGTTAACACTCTTTTACTTTGGCAATGTGGTATTTGTAGGTTGTAAATTAAAAACACACAGTTAATACTTATTCGCCTAACATTGCACTTACTACAAAAACACTACAGAATTGCTGAAAAGCTCCCGATATGAACCGTTCTCCATTAGGAAGTGTGTGCGCCTTTGTTGGTGGAACCCTGACGGACAATAGGAGCTGAAAACGTAGCCGTTAAATACATTTCTGCATTAATAACAAACTCTCATTGACTTGCTCAGCAGTCCTCTCCGCGTTTCCCAAGATTCTGCCTCTTTCTAAAATGCATTATCTGCCTAATCTTGTGTCTCACATCCGCCTGTTTTCAGGCGTGTTCGTCATCTACCACCCATCCATAATAGCTCTGGCTTCCTCATATTTTAAGATTATCTTAAACCTCTCGGAGCCTCTTGCAATAAACGATTGATATCCTGCAATGCTAATAAAACGTCATTGCTTTCTTTTCATTGACGCCAGCACTATCAAACCTCGTGCTGTGCCAATTGTGGCTCGGATATATCTGTCTGTCATATACCTTGATACCACCTTTCTCAACAAGATTAATCTGTGCATGTAACGAACATTCTTAACGAAGGCAATCGCACTTTTGGTTGCCTCTGGAAATTTGTGCCTCGCCTCACCCCTAAGTCTATCTCATACTCGATCCACCTCAACGAAAGCAAGCATGCTTATAGTCTGGGATCCTCAACAATATAACACCTGTGCCATCCTCGAATCAACTCAAAACTGAACCGCTAGTTTTATTTTCTTTCAGGCTGCGTTTGCCACTCCAGCGTAACTCTCTTGGCGGAGTCATAAGCGCCTAATCTAGCTTTGCTATTAAAAATTTAAATGATGCTATGGCAAAGTCGTCCCACTTTTGCTCCCTTCTTTTACATTAGGCGTGCAATCAAACTGTAGTACATCATTGAGAAGAGTGGCTCCCTCAACAACGCTTTAAGGAAAACATTCAATGCACTGTTCTTCACTTACCAACAGTAAAAGTACAAACTACTTCGATTTTGTTTTCTTCAGTTCTTGGTCCCGATTTCTTTTGCTGCCCCTTCTGGAAGCTGCGCCAACTACAATAAGGTACCTGTTAAGAGGGTTCACTTACTTCATGCACTGCAATATCATCCAGTGAAAATGCAGGAAATATAGGTTGTCCTTTTCCGAAGAAAATAGCGTTCTACGTATTAATTATTCGGCAGGGATGCGTTTTGATGCCTGTCGTGTTAATGTTAAATAAATAACTGAATGAATGAATCATATCTTTTATACGCTTCAAGGTTACGTCAGCAACAAAGGAGAGAGGACGCAAAGCAACAAGCTGCGTGGTTGCAGCTTGAGCGCTACCCTGTGCCCTCTGTCTGTGTGTATAACAAAGCATCTGATCACAACAGCAGTGCATCACAACAGTTATAAGCACAAAAGAAATAAAGCCACAAAGTATATAGGTGTAAGATTTGCATGAAGATTTGCACTGGACATCATTTGACCAAAAATACTTAACGCTTATATATATAAAAAACTCGTTTACAATCACCAAACATACAATGAAAGAAATATGAAGGTGAACGCATGTACTACAGGGGAAGCCTTTTCCAGGACACAAGAGAAAAATATGGCATACAAGCTCCACATTCTTAGGCGATCTGTTGATTTCACTGCCCGATGTCACAACATGATTGTCCGACTTTCAAAAAGCTAAGTCTCGTCTTCTGACAATGGCTAATGACAGAGCCATTGGCTTCGACTCTTGACTATTCGTCCTGAAATTTTATTCCTTAATAGTACATATATGTTCTAATAACGTTGTCATTTCTATGCACATTCAAACATAGAAATAAGTGTGACTAATGTTTTTCACGAAAACTCTTCCAGTATAACGTTCTTTTACAGAATATTTAGGTAATGAGGTAAACAACATGTAAGTGACTGCCTAGCCTATGCATTGCAGCAAAGAGGTATGCATTATGAGATTTTGTTCCGTGTATTGTAGGATGGCTCGAACGACTCAAGTTGACAGCTTGATAAAACAACTCAATTTTAGCCGAAACCGCGTTTTTATACGTATAGAATACTGCGAACAGGAATAAGTGAATTTTTCACGATACTGAACCTTGCAAACTACGGACCAGTATGAATACACCATGGTACATTCGCTGTCAATCTAACTGTTCGTTTTTGAGGCATTGCTGGGTTATCCCCCCGACCAATAAGTTATGTGTAAAAATATAAATCCATTGTAAGTAAATATTTTCTTTCTAGGCAAAAGTGTGCTCCTCTGGCAACATAAGTTATTCTTAAAGTTAGACAGACTAGGGTGAGAGCGAGCTTAATTCTCAAGCTAAGTTCGGCAAATTATTTTTGACGCGAAAGCTTCACTACTCGAGGTATCCAGTTAGAGCCGTCGGATATGCATGTATTTCACCTTCAGGGAGATTGAGAGGTCTAACTTCTCTGTTAAGCCTGGTGGTCGCCATGTGACTTTGGGGCATAGTCGCGTAGGCCACCAAGTGGCCCTGACCACTGTGAAGGTCAAGAGCACGTGAGGTGATATCAGTGTGACGTGCGCGAGAAGGAGGAGGACAGACACCTTCCTACAGCAGTGCGTCGGAAGGCGAGGAAGGCCCGTCGGAATGAGGCCCTGAAAAAATGGAGTGGCGAAGAAACCGATAACGAACGAACCTAGTGTTTGGAGAAACACATATTGTGTTTATTCCAAGTTTACCAATGAGTGTAGACATGAGTTACCCAAGGTTGAACCACCCGCTAATTTCCCTGCTTAAAAAAATGCAAACATCTGAGCGGGAGGAAGGCCCGAAGATTTTCGCCTCGGACAACTCAAAGAACAGCGTTGATGGGTACTGCAGCAGTCCGTACGACGAATTCCTTCTCGGAACCAATGACAGAAACGAAGACAATGAGGTTTCGCCACCGCTGCCTGCTGCTGCTACAAGAAAGCTCAAAATAATTGCGCGGAAACGCCATTCAGGAAGCGGTTATGTAATGCGTTTCGATCACAAAGCATTTTGGACAGATGTACGGGACCTAAAGTATCCATCCTATATCAAGACCTGATGTGGATTGGTGAATATGTTCTCTCCAACAATGAATATGCCTATGTGGTTAGTGGGACATACGCTGTACCACTTTTTGAGGCGAAAGCCTTCCTGTGCTCAATGTGGATATATGGCGTCTGAATAGATGTGTCCGAGAGAATCCGGGAGATGAGGTAGCGAGATATGTCACTGAGATTCTGCGTGATTCCGCGAGTTATGTCAGCGAGATGTCGCAGTAAGTACTGACAACGAAGCCAAAGAAAAAAAGTAATGAAATTATAAACAGTGCACAAAGTAGGAAAGAACAACTTTAATATTGAAAGCAAAAGTAGAGGTTGGGAAGGTGGCCAGTCCGTGCCTCCGACACCATGAAGATCCTGGACGACACAGGCCCATGTCACGGCTCTGGATTGAAGGCCCAGCTCGTCGCTGGCCTTTACTTTATTCCACGTTTCAAGGGAGAGATCAGGCATGCACACAAGATAGAGAAACTGACGAGAAGGCAGAAAGGGTATTGTTATTAAGCTCTTAAGCGAAGCTAAGTTAAGTTAAGCGATGGTTAGATGGCATCCTCGAGGCACTGCAGATGAAGTTATGTGATGTTAGGAAGATAGTGAGAGACCGGAAAGCGTGGCGTGACGAAGAGTCGGACACGACTGAACGACTGAACTGAACTGAAGTGCAATCCTAAATTTTTATTTTTTGTGAGTGAAGCATTTTCATGCTGGTGTTTTCTCCGTTTCTAATGAAACTGTTCGAGAATGTTTCTTGTGATGAACAGGCCCCTATATAAGTTTATTATAATGTTGCGGCGGTCAAAGAGTCAACATGAGATGACATGATCGAATTCCAGCCTTCCAGGACAATTGTATCCAGAGTTAAGCACTCTGTTCCAAAAGAACACGAGCGCCTTCATACGGCGCGTGCATAAAGCGGGCCTTTATACCTGTGTAGTTCTTTGCATGTACAGCAGCATACATGACGTTCCTCCTAACGAGCGTGAATCAGGCAGGTTAAGCCAATGCCACAGTGGCAGCGTCATATGCATCTGCCATCTAGCAAGATTTAGCCACGTTAAACATCTGTCATTCTATATTCAAAAAACTATGCAGATGAACCTTCTCAGCAGCATTTTATAACTGTTCTGGTTCGACACCATCCCAACACAATAAAATATTATAATAAGAATCCAACAAGCCCAAATAACGGACATTTACATAGTTATGATGTTAATATTCATTTTCAATTTTACCAAATTTGGTCGAATACCTGCAATAGAGTGGACGTCGCGTCAGTTAGTAGATATTCTTGGAAAACACCAGTCAAAAGACGGAATACAGAGATAAGACGAAGAAACCACAATGAATGGACTAACAACTGTGCTTTATTGGCGGAAACAGTATCCTACGAAAGGTCCCAGAGCATGCGTAGCTCAGTCATCAAAAACAAAATTCTATAGATAAGCTTTGCTCTAAAGCCGAGGCGGCAGGAAGCTTAGTTCCTTCTGCGTCAGGTAGATATAAGGTGGGCTGACGCAGTCATTTCCTTGCATACTAATAAGAGACGCTTCAAGTATATCGCGCTCAATCTTTCCCTGGACTCTGTCAACAATACCCACATTCGAAAACAGCGGGTAGCAGCCGTATTTCTGGCAATGTCGATACAAGTTAGCACCCTCCATACGAGTCAAATAATTGCGGTGCTCTCTCGGCATTTTATTATACCTTCAGATATCTGCGAGTGCCATCCAGTGCACTATGTGTGAATATCCTGTACGAATATTCTTGTAAGTACATTATTAGGCATTGCATAAAAGGGCCATCGATATGCTAATCTCATACCAGCAGCTCGCATCCAATAAAGTACCGAGTGGTAATACCTGAAGGCAAATGAACAGACGATAAGATGAGTGAATAAAAAAACGATACAACAGGGGCGGCCGCAGTGGGTGAAGCGCCTGCGACAACGTGACAGCACCGCCAGGCAGCCACCAGCCACCTGGCGGTGCTGGTGGCTGCCTGGTATTGCACGCGTCTATAAATGACGTCAGCAGCTCTTCCGTCAAAGGACGATGTCAAGACTCGGACCGGCTTTTGACAGAAACAACTGAACCAAACTTATATTTATGATGTGGTTCCAAAATACCCATCTGAAGAACAAAAAAACAAAAACTCCTACAGATCATTTATTTATGTTTTTCAGCGGCCTTTTCACAGCGCCAATAAGTCTTTCGTTACGTGAATGGTATAAAAACTGGCTATCTAAACCAGTTTCAAAAGGTATTCAAAAGCGCGATGTCCCAACTAGTATGATATTGGTGCCATGCCTACAGCTACAACGCCTTTCACTTGAACGACCCGCTTCTTCTTTGTCTTCTTCCCTTTGTTGAATAGACTTCTGTCTTCGTTTCTATGTAAATTATGTAGTGTCTTCCTATCTTTTTTCTTCCGCTCTTCGAACTTTTCTTAAGCATCTCAACGCTTCCGCATAACGAAGTTCAGTTGTCTCTTTTCCCTTGTCTCTTTTGGCTGGCTTGCCAAGACTTGGACTTTCACGGCTGTTTAAAAGGGCGTCATAAGCTCAGGCGTTCAGAGTAATGGCTTATTGGACCTGCTTTCGGATTAAAAAATGGTGGAAGCTTAATCACCATCCTCAAAATATGGCGGCAAAGCTTTAGCAGCTACTGTCTGCTACCTCCTTTTATTGATCCACGCTGATGTACATAGTTTGCTGAACATTTAATCAATAATCCATTTTAACTATCTCTCTCATCTCGCACATGCTCATTCGCACAGAACTGTAAGCTACCAGATTATGTGAAATGTGTATCGCCTGGTTTGTGGACGTAAAAAGCAAACATATTAGCAGATTTTAGTTCGTGCCTCACACGTGATTGTAATTAAGACACTAACATAAACCATTTTCCATCCTTATGACAGAAAATACAGCGTTCACAGACGGTAATTTTTCACCATCTAAAATACAAAAATTATATTGTTTTCAATATTAATAAATAAAGAGCACATCAAATATACGCTGAAATCAAATTTCAAGAGCTTGATTCGAGTAAATCTGAAGAACATGGCACAGTAGAGAAGGAAAGAAAGTAAAATAATAAATGACGTAATCTAAGTCATCACTTTATTTATTTTATTCTCTTATTAAGGCTGAAGGTATCACATATGTGCAGGAAGGTAAACAAGTTTACATTCTTGAAAAATGTGGAGTAAAAGGAACAACTAAACTCATTGATGAAGTAGCAGTGCTAGATATACGGGATTTACATTGAGCTAAAGTAAAGTATGCCACTAAATATCACTAAATATCTATCACTTATCTCTCGCAGATTTTAAACCAGCTTCCTATGTCTCCCTTCGCACTAGCCACTCCAAAGCCGTTTACCCCATCGCGCACTTACCACTGCGCACCTGCACTCTTTCTTTGCCCAGACTGCAGTCGACAGGAATTACCTGTCTGCCGACACCCCACCCCACTCTAACATGGTCCCTTTTAAACACTCCAACAAAAATATTATTCTTTCAAATCAATGTCTTTAGTTTCAGTTTATTTTTTATTGTTTTCCCTCATGTAATACTCATTTATAGGGGCATATGGAATGTACAATCAATAAAGAAATATATAAATAAATGCTTTTAAAATTCATATATGGATTGACATGTTTTAGCTCAAATGAAGAAAAAAATAACGCGATTAAGAAATCAGGAATGATTTTCAGGGATTACGAAGTATTCGCAAAGTGACTTCTTATTTTCGCTCCTTTCATTTTTTTTTTTTTAACTCGCTGTGATTCCGGCCAAGCTTTCGCTGGTTCGAGCCCCTTGTTTTTTTTTTACTGTTGGTGATTTCGTTTGCCGGTTCGACAGCAGAAATAAAATGGGTGAGATAAACGAATGGAACGCTGCAACACAAGTACTGCCATGCACGCCATTTCGGACAAGCATGCTGGAATGATTTCGATTCCCTAGGTGCGCAATCGTATTTTGGCTAGGAGCTCTACTGACTGAGTGTTTGAGTCCACTCCGTCAGTGACTCCTCTGATGGCATCGTCGGCTGCCGCCAGATACATGGCGGCTGCGTAAGTGTGGTTTTCCAAGAACAGACTCATAAGGGGCCGAATAGCATCCGAAGTCTCTTTGGAATCAGGGCTGATATTGATCATGTTGCATTCTGTGCTGGAGCTTATAAAAAATTTGATAAGTCGCACAATGATAGGTCGCACAGCCTAGCATTGTGCAACTTATCAAATTTTTTGTAAGCTTTTTGTAACTTCTCCTTGCGAAGGCAGACTACCAGATAATTATAATACCCAAGAAAGGCATGACGGTATAAAATTTGTTTCCACGGCTCTTGAGAATTGCATGGAAACAAATTTCATACCGTCATGCCTTTCATGGGTATTATAATTATCTGGTAGTCTGCCTTCGCACGGAGAAGTCGTTTCCTCTTCTGAGAAGTTGGCTGATTCATTGCCAGCTACACCGGCAGTGCAGTTGGTTTCGTTTGTTTTACTGTAGTATCTGCAACGGGGAAGCACAAACCTTTCCTGCGATCCGACTTGTTCGCCTCTTGCAAAGCTTTGATTATTCTTAGTAGAGGTGTCTTACTATATTTTACAGTGGCGGTCATCCGGCATCCAGGCATGGCCTTCTTAAACGTCCTTAGAACTTACAAAATCAACGCCTAAACTCAATTCTTGATGATTCGGTGAATTAAAGAGCTTGTCTCGGCTAGCAAGTGGTAAATTCAGACCACTATGATACGGTTCGGCTTTATCTGAGCTGTACATTCTAACTGCGTCATCGTGAATAAGCGTTGCCATGTACGCCTGGCATGGCCGCCAGAACCTGGAAACTTCGAGCTCGTGAAAAATATCATTACAGCAATTACGGGCTTGACAAAAACCTGCAAGGGTTGCGGATGAATGCACGAAAACCAAATTCCGCAATTTGATAGGTTTTTGTGCAGAACAGTTGCTTTGTTAGCGGAGCGCACACGACGCGGTGCCGATCTTATCATCTCTTCGTCAAAATCTTTATTGTGAACTTATAAAGTATGTAAAAATTATGCTCAAAAAGCTCTCACAGCATCCTGTCTAAATTATCTGGGCATCTCATAGATCTTGGCAGCAGAGCGATCATAAAACTATGAGCGCCGACAAAAGCCTGTCAGCTATCCCTTCGCCTACGTCCGTCACTTGCCATCACACTCTTGGAAAACGGCGCCCAGCCATCACCAGCGAGTCCAAAACCTATTTTTCAAGGCTGGTTTGCTTTCTTTGACAAGATAAGTGGCCGAAACCGGCAGAACAAAGCCATGAAGTTACACAACGTGGTGTCAGTCCTGAGGATTGTGTACAGCGCATAGTACTGAAACCCCAGAGCGGACTTAAAAACCGAGTCTGCCTTTACAATATATTAGCCTTCTCGATAGATAAGCCGCGCACCTTCATGCGAAAGCCCCAACTAGGAGCGCCTGCAGGTACGGGCACCACCTACAAGATTAATCGTCACTACGTACACAGAGGATATTATGAACGCGCAAAAGGAACTCACCTATGTAAAAGGCGAGTAGAATTTAGTTGTTTCTCAAAAGGTTGCCTGGGCCTCTATCACTTTTTCACCGCTATCACGCTCTGCACGAGCTGATATCAACGAGCTGTGATCAACGCCGCAAGCCGAGCAATTTGGTTGCCACTCTCCATCGAGCCTGAATCGCTTTTCAGCTGTGCTGTGTCAGCCTTCAGCAGCTCTGCTGTACTACGTTAAAGAATTTTTCATATGGAGGTAGCTAAAAAGCCGTCGCGTCTTCACTATGTCCACTGATCTTCATACAACTTGAATTCGACCAATCAGACTCTCATTCGCGACAGTTGTCGGACACGCTCTACTACCTGGACTTCTGCAGGCTCCCACTGAGCACCTCACGCATGCCCGGACAGCAACGTAACTTCCGGCCAAACGTTATATCTCATTCCACTCTCGACGCCGCTGGCCTCCAGCTGGCAATAGGTTTTGGATCTCGTTTGATTATTTTTTGCGAACGTATATGTACATGTACATGGGTGTCAGCTAGCGACCTTGCCGCTGCTGCCACGAGAAGTCACTAAGGAAAGGGCAAATATATTTTAAATACGAGAGATTTAATTTCCAGAAACGTGCATACGACATTTTGTTTTTTAAAGCAGCATCTAGTCTGCGACAGTATAGTGCTGATTCGATGCATTTCATTACGTGAAGTGTTAGCACGGCGCTTTGCCTTGTATGCATCCTGGCCCTCCGCAACTTAAGTTTCACGCCGAGTCGCTGCTTGAGGCTTATATTACCATTGTATATTCTAATGAACA
The DNA here is from genome assembly GCF_055883805.1 of Amblyomma maculatum. Lineage (NCBI taxonomy): Eukaryota > Metazoa > Arthropoda > Arachnida > Ixodida > Ixodidae > Amblyomma > Amblyomma maculatum. The sequence continues at coordinate 385,886,154 of NC_139344.1, forward strand.
GGAACGTTTCATGCCCTGTCATGTAATCATTTCATCCTACAATCTTGGCTAACGTTTCAAGCCATTTAGTACCATCTTCTTCCGAGCACGTGCCTAATCTTATAGAGAAGAAATTCGCGCAAAGTCTGGGAAATTGGTTTGTTGAGAATTTTGTTGCCAAATTGTTTGGTTTGGTTTGGTTTGTGGGGTTTAACGTCCCAAAGCAACTCAGGCTATGAGAGACGCCGTAGTGGAGGACTCCGGAAATTTCGACCACCTGGGGTTCTTTAACGTGCACTGACATCGCACAGCACACGGGCGCCTTGCTTTTCGCCTCCATCGAAAAGCTGCCTCCGAGGCCGATATTCGATCCCGCAAGCTTGGGAACAGTAGTCGAGCACCGTAACCACAGCGCCACCCCGGCGGGGCGATACCAAATGACATCGATTACTACGTATTGCGACTTTTTACGAATCATAAATCCCTCAAGCATTCATTGAAAATAACTGCTTCTTTCCATCAGTAGATGCTAGGGAGCACCTTAAAGAACTGAATAACGGTACATAATTTCTCTGTCACAAGTTCCTTAAATAGGACATTAAAGTGTGCCAAATATTGACTAGCAAGAAGAAATAATGAGTCCTACAAGTGTTTCATTAATGCAGCTTTATGACCGTGGCACTGCACATCATCCTTAAAAAGCTCTGTCAGGTGGGCATGTCTTCGCAAGAACTTTCTCTCAGCTCCATTCATTGAGGGCCGATGTCGACTGATTCGCGACATTACGTGATTTATTGTTAATAGTATGAATGCTCTTATTTTATACCTGTTCACTCCTGTTCTGCCGCTGCTTGGCTACGCATTTATTTTACGCCACTTCGTGGGATATCTTGTGCTGATATTAGTAATTGTTTCAGCAAATAATGATTACAATGAAGCTGTTCTTACCTTTAACCGCAAATACAAAATAAAATATATATGGGAGTCTTTACGAAGAGCATGGAGAGATTTATTATTCATTAGAAATGAATGTCCAGAAACCATCTTTGGAAACACGAGCTTTAATACTTTTCGCTGCTTTTCCATCCGAACGAGGAAGTATACGTATGTATAAAACAGGGATCTGAAGAAATAATCGCCTGCATCGGTCTCAATAACTTAGCATCCCTTTTCTTCCTCGTCATCAATTCCAGCAGGTGGTCTAGCGTTAGAGCTATCATGATGTTTACAGATCCCTAACCAATATACTCTGTGCGACTCTCCTTTGCAAATATTATTATATATATCCAAGCAGTGATCCATTCGGCCATCGATATGGTGATCCCAAACAAAAAGGTCACACCCAGTAAAAGGCTTGAATTCACCTGCGAGAAAGGTAAATAAGCATAAATGTTGAGTACAAACAAGTGCAAAGAGGTTTGAGATTCATTAAAACGTAGAAGTGAAGGAAGCCAACACTCCCCGGATAACACATAAGAACGGAGAAATGATTTCCTTTATTAATCCGAAAGTATTACTTCGCTAATAATAACTGTTTCACAGGAAGAGAAAGGCCCAGTATCTGTCACGCTTGTTCTGTGGACACCTGAACCGAGCCGTAAGGAAGGGGAGGAAGGTGGGAGTGCAAAAATTGTTGTTGCGACTGTAGGAAGAAGGAAAAAAACTACACGGGCCTGCTACTAGCTCTGTAGCTGAGCCACCTCCGCTGATTGATTTCTTAAGCTGACTGGTTTATAGAAAAGAAAAGGCGCAGTAACTGTCTCAGTTGTTTTCTGTGGACACCTCAACTGCGCCGTAAAGGAAGGGAGGAAGGTGGGAGTGAAAGTGGAAAGAGAGAATGAGGAGCCGTAGACGAGGGCTGCGGAGTAATTTCGACCACCTAGGGATCTTTAACGTGCGCTGACATCGCACAGCACACGGACGCCTCTTCTGGAGTTATTCCGGGATAGTGAAAACATTCTGTTGTTGTGTAAATACCAAAATCAGGTCAATCGCCAGTTTCTCTAACGGCCTTCCGCCCTATTTCCCTTACACCTACAATCTGTAAGCTTTATGAACACATTCTAGCAGCTCGATTGTTATGGTGGCTGGAATCAAATGTTTTTTATCCAGAATCTCAAATCGGGTGTTGTCCTCACATTGTAACAGAAGACGGCCTTGCAGTTTTCGCTGCTGATGTACTTAATCATTCTCCCCAGAGTCATTTGGTTCGTACTGTGATCGCTACAGACATCGCAAAGGCATATGACAACGTCCTCCGCTCTGCAATTCTTAGCACCCTTCAGGATCTCCCCGAATCGCTTTCTTCTCTCAATTCACTCCTTTTTAACAAACAGTACCTTTAATATTCGTGTCCATGGGAAGCCTTTTGGTTACATTACCTCCAACCGGGGAGTTCCTCAGTGCTCCGTCCTCGCCCTCACATTATTTAACGTGGTTTTTATGCCTCTTGTCCGAGCCCTAGAAAACACGTATTATGTACGCGTTCCTGCGTAGGCCGACGACGTGGCCTTGTGGTCTTGTCGTCCAGATGCGTCCGTACAACAGTCGGCACTCTAGCGCGCGCTGGATGTTTTATCATCTAAACTCCCCGTTTTGGGTCTGTCCTTATCGTGTAATAAATTGTTTTATTCGCATCGGAAACAAATCTGGCTTACGGAAAGCAGCCCCTTTCATTTTACGGCGGATAATTCTTAAATTCACCAAGTGAAAAGTGTTCATGTGCTAGGTCTCCTTCTTCATACATCTTGGACTGAAACACCTTGGCTAAACACTTCCCGTATATCGGCTCACGCTACATGTGGTCTGATTCGTCGCATAGCTATGCGCGCAGGTGGAGTGCGTTCTGATGCTGCTGGTCGGCTTGTTCGCTCCATCCTTTATCCGCGGATGGTGTGCCAGGTACAATTTTAGAGCCTCACCCGCCGTCAATGAGGCTCCCTTGAAGCTATCAAACGCGAGGCTAAGCGCGCCATAACCTATCTCCCTCGTCTTACACCCATTCCCGTTCTACAACTTTATGCTCAACTTAATATATTAGCTGAACTCATCGACCAGCGTGAAACAAGCAGAGCACGGAAAATGTCGCCTCAGCTTCATCGCAGTGGTAAGACGCCCGACTACTGTGCCGGAGTTCCGGGGTTCGAACCCGACCTCGGCGGCTGCGGAGGTTGGCAACCAGGGGCTGAGGAGTGCGGACGCGTTTTGCGTCGGCTCCACGCTTTTTGTCTCGATGTGCCAGAAATTTTCACCGGAATTTGGTTTCAGTGGTGCCATTGTGCGTCGGAAGGCGTCGTGAGCTTGTGGACACCGAATTTGTGACTGTGAGTGCAGCAGTTTGGTTTTTATTGTCGGTCTTGTGCGGAACACTTGCGAAACGCTAGCGCCCGTTTGGCCTAGCGCGGCTTCGGCCGAGGAGACCGGCCCGGAGGCCCCTTCACCGCTGGTCTACCGCCGCGTTTGTGGACCAAAAATGACGATGCATGTGACCGTAGAAGGTACTGACCTCGATCCAGAAGACTACGACAGCACCTGGGTACAAACGCTCAGGAAAAAGGTTGAATCGAAAACCAAGCGGACGCTTCTGAATGATTCCAAGGAGGACAAGGTGGTGCAACACCGCGTTCCAAACGGGGAAGCCGCTCATGGCGCTGCTAAAGCAACTAGAAGAAAATTGGCTGAACGGTCAATAGCTATGAATCTTCCGAGGTTCCCGGAAGAAGGTATCAAGGTGATTATTAGGCCTCGTGAAGGTCTAGCCGTCATTAAACGCACGTCGGGCCCGCTGCTTAGTCAGGCCCTCGCCATGGCTGCCGGAATCAGCTGGTCGGAGCTGGACTCATGGTGTGTCAACGGAAAGCAAGGTACGGTGCTCTTTCATTCCTTGGACTTTAGTCGAGGCGTGAAGGTAGCCGCAATCCGTTGCTTTAAACTCGATGACAAGGAGCATGAAGTGGTGGCCAATCTGATCGCACCGGAGGATTGCGGCCGATGAGTCGTCCATGGGATATGTGATACATTCACGGAAGAACAGTTGTTCAGAGCATTGAGGAAGGATCCACAGAACCCAACGGTCGCTGGGGTGCGGCGGATGGGGAAGACTTCCACTATTATTATCACCTTTTTGGAACCTGAAGTCCCAAGATTTGTCAGGATTGAAGGCATGCTTATGCCATGTCGATTGTTCAAAAAAAAAAGATATGAAGTTTGCTTCAGATGTGGGGAACTTGGTCATCGCTCAGATGTGTGCGATAGTGAAAAACCTAAGTGCCGTGGTTGTGGGGTGGTATCGCCGCCCGAAGATCACCAGTGCACTCCCCAATGTCGCCTATGTGGAAAGGGCCACCTAACGGGAGACAGACGCTGCAAAGAACTCTTCCGTACACCCTACGTTATCAAGAACAGAAAGTGGGAAGCAAAATTAGCCGCCGAGGAGGCAGCCAAACAGAAGCTAGCCGCCGAGGAGGAGGCCAAGAAGCTGCAACAGGTCCGCTTTAGTCGTCGCGATGGGCGTAGTGAGTCCCACAACCGGTCCCAGAGCCGTACAAGAACCCGTTCCTCGTCGTTCCCGCGACTGCAGCCGCCGTCGTCCAAGACGATAATGGAGGGCTCTCGACCAAAGCAACAGCCGCAGCAGCAGCAGCAGCAGCAGAAACCGCCGCAGTCACCATCAAAAGGAGTGAGTAGTGACTCTCAGGACTCAGCGGAGGTTCAGGCTCTAAAAAAACAGAATCAGTTGTTACAGGCGCAAGTTAAGGCACTGCAGGAACAAATCATTGCGATAGGCAAAATTTCACAACCAATGGAGACCGAAATGCCGGTAGCGGAGGCACCGCAGAAGGAACAGGAAAAGACCCCTAGGGACAGTCCTCCTGCAGCAAAAAAGAAAAGAGGTCCCGAGCTGGATCTCGAAACCCGCGTCCAAGGATTGGAAAAACGATTCGCTAAAAAAGAAGACGACGACAAAATTTTCCAACAACAAGTTATGACCGCGTTAGAACGCCTGAACAGTGCTATGGCAGAGATGCGGGTCGAAATGGCTAGGAGAGACGAGAGAATTCAGTTGGTTTACCAAGAGATTCATAACATTAAAAATGGCTCTGCATCACCGTAGAGATACCATTTGGCAGTGGAACTGTAGGGGCTTCAGTCGCAAACGCGCGGAACTGGAAACTTTTTTGACGAACATTGACAAACCCGAAGTAATCGCATTGCAGGAGTGCAGTAAGCACGCTAAGCTAGCGAGTTACAAATCATACGCGGGACGAGATGACAACACGCGAGTGGTCACCCTTGTCAAAAGGAATATAACGGTGCTGCAGAATAATACCGGGACAACAAATGTTGACCATATACTAATCGAGATAATCCCACAAAAAAGAAAATTCAAGTCTATTCATCCTCAATGTATATAGCCCGCCTCGACAAAAACGTCAATGCAACTTCAATGAGCTATTCGCCAAAGCGCGAGTGATCGCGAAAGGAGGACCCCTGTTGATAGTAGGGGACTTTAACGCGCATCACACGGCATGGGGGTATAGATACACGCAGGTAAAAGGACGCGAACTATGGAACAGCATTCAGCAGAATGGCTTATTGCTTCTGACGGATCCCCTGAAACCAACCCGCCAGGGTAACAGCGTTTCGATAGACACATCTCCGGACTTAACTCTAACCGGAGGCTGCATTTACGCCACGTGGTGCAACACAGGTGAAAACTTAGGCAGCGACCATAAAATTATAGAAATCGTAGTAGATAACGGCCCACCGGTCGTCCGCACCAAAAAGGCAACGTTGGTGAACTGGGAGGCTTTCCGAAATGGCCGCACAGGTGACGAGGAAGGCATAAGTAACATTGACGATTGGAATAAAAAGGTCATTCAGTCGGTCAACGAAGCAACGGAGGAGGTGGAGGTTGACGAGGACATTGAAGGAGTAGACCGTCACATGGTCAGGCTCTGGCGTAAGAAGAAGGATCTAGAAACGAGACTCACACAGAAAAGAGGGAATAGGAACTTGCGCAGAGAATTGGCAGTGCTCAACAAAGAAATTGAAGAATATGCGCTTGTTTTAACGAGGCAAAACTGGGGCAGCATTTGTGAAAAACTGGACAGGAATGTCGGGAACGCAAGTACGTGGCACTTACTTCGGCATCTTCTAGATCCCGACAAATCTAAACTGGAGGCCAGGCAGCAAATTCACAGGCTAATACATACCTTTGATGGGACCGCGGCTACCCTCATAGCCCAAGTCCGAGACCGGTATTTGAACTGTGCAGAGGATATAGGCCAACAAATGCCCGATTATAAGGGCCAGGAAAACCCAGAGCTAGATAGCCCGATAACAGTTGCCGAAGTCCGGGCAGAAATAAATAGACTGAGAACAAAGACTGCTGCAGGTCCGAACAGAGTCAACAATCGAATGCTAAGAAACTTGGACGACGCGTCGATCCGACACCTCGCAGCATTCATGCAGGAATGTTGGGAGGCCGGTCGGCTGCCGGCGACATGGAAGGCCGCAAACCTCGTATTCCTCCCGAAGCCGGGGAAGCGGCCGGGTTTCGAACACTTGCGTCCGATCTCACTCACGTCATGCGTGGGGAAACTAATGGAGCATGTTCTTCAGGCCCGGCTGAACCGGTTTTTGGAGGACAACGATATCTATCCGAACACCATGATAGGATTTATACCGCATTTGGCCGCATGCGATGTCATGCTGCAGCTAAAAGAACAGATCATACACAATTCAACAGTAGACACCAGGGTGATCGTTGGTCTAGACGTGTCAAACGCTTTTGACAACGTGAAGCACTCGGCTATTCTGCAGAATCTCAGTGCATTAGATGTTGTAGTTCGCACGTACAACTACATACGCGACTTCCTCAGCAATAGAACGGCAACTATCAGTATGGGGGGACACACAGTAGAAGGTATTCGACTGGGAAATAAAGCCACACCACAGGGATCGGTGTTGTCCCCGACGCTGTTTAATATCGCCATGATTGGTCTCCCCCCAAAACTAGACGAAATCCAAGGGCTACACCATACATTATATGCAGATGACCTGACTCTGTGGATGTGCAGGGGCAGTGACGGTGAAATTGAACAGACACTCCAGCGGGCAATCGAAGTTATAGAAAGATACTTAGAACCGATCGGGCTCAGATGTTCGGCCGAGAAATCGGAAGCGCTCGTTCTCACGTCAATGCGATCGCCCCATCGTCGGCGTATAAAGCAGGATAACCCGAAAATAACACTCAGGGTCAACGGTAACGTTATACCAACAGTGGAAACCATTAGAGCTCTGGGATTACGAATTCAGGCCAACGGCAGGAACTCGGAAACGATACAGAGGCTAGACGCTAGCACCAGTCAAACCTGTAGACTCCTGAAGCGGATCGCAAACAAACATGCGGGAATGAAAGAAGCTAACCTCCTTAGGCTAGTCCAGTCTTTTATAATCAGTAGGATAGTCTACGTGGCGCCGTATTTACGGCTTCACAAGGCAGAAAAGGAGAAACTTGACGTTCTCATTCGTAAAGGGATAAAAACGGCACTAGGTTTACCACCCAATACATCGACAAACAAGATTATGAGACTAGGGGTCTCCAATACCCTCGAAGAGCTCATTGAAGCTGCAAGGACTTCACAATACCAGAGACTGCTGCGCAGTCGTACTGGTCGGAGCATTTTGGAAAAACTGGGGTATGAGCCGCAAGCATGCTCCAGACGTACAGAAAAAGCACCTAGACAGGTTAGAGACAAATTAAAAATACCTCCGCTCCCCAAAAACATGCACCCCGTTTACCATGAGAGCCGGAGGAGTGATAGAGCAACAGCGCTGCAAGCCCGTTTTGAGGGAAGACAGGACGTCTTATATACAGATGCCGCACAATGCGCGAACGGTAGGGGACGTGTTTCAGTAGCAACTAGAGAAGACGGGGGCTCGGTAGTATGCTGCAGCACCAGAAATTCGACCACAACGGAGGCGGAAGAGGTTGCCATCGCGCTAGCTCTAACACAACAGGTTAAAATTATAGTTACAGACTCGAAATCAGCGATTAGAAACTTTGACGCGGGCCGCATTTCGGCCATAGCAGCAAGAGTGTTGGCCAGTGGTTCACCACCGGCAGAGCAGGTCGCGCTCATTTGGAAACCGGCGCACCAGGGGTTGAGGGGGAACGAGAAAGCGCACGTACTGGCCCGAGGATTAGCTACATTCCGGGATCCCAGTGACGACTTATGCGCAACCCTGTACCCCTTGCGCGATGAGGAGCCCCTGCAGTTCGACGATGACCTTAACACCTACCAAAATATCCTAAATCATTACAAATTAGGCAGATCAGTACTACCAAAAGCGTGTAAGCAACTCACCAAAAGCGAGGAGGATATGTGGCGTAAGCTACAGACTGGAGTATTCCCGAACCCCCAGCTTTACAGCAAGTGGCACCCGGAAATTTTTAGCCCCAGGTGCAAACGTTGCGATGGCATAGCGGACATGATCCATATGATATGGACGTGTCCTAGATTTGGAGAACCTGACCGAACAGATGAGTCCTGGGAGGCACTACTTCTCAAGCAGGACGAAAAAGGGCAACGAGAAGTCATCCGTCTTGCCCTGGCCGCTGCTAAGATCCAAGGGATCCAGGTCGACGGCTGAGGGGGAGGACAAGGTTGGGACAGAGCTTCGCCTCGGATCCTCACCAACCTTTTGACGGGTGCAATAAATGTTATTTCTCTCTCTCTCGGCGGCTGCGTTTCGATGGCGGCGAAACGAAGAGGCGTCCGTGTGCTGTGCGATGTCAGCGCACGTTAAAGATCCCCAGGTGGTCGAAATTGCTCCGTAGCCCTCCACTACGGCTCCCCTTTCTCTCTTTCCACTTTCACTCCCACCTTTATCCCTTCCCTTACGGCGCGGTTGAGGTGTCCACAGAGCAAGTGTGACAGATACTGCGCCTTTCCCTTCCTGTGAACCAACCAACCAACCAGCTCCATCGCTTACACACTCTTCCTCCTTGGTCGTACTGTCAGCTCAGACATTTGCTCCACTGCTTTTGCCGCCGATATCAGCCTCGCATGTGCCTCCAGGGCGCATAATATACACCGATGCATCACTCACAGCTCTGCAGGAAGTTGCCGTTGTGTACAGTCCCTCCAATGCTCATCTTAACTCTCGCACAACGTATGGCGTGGATGCATGCATTCCCCTTGCATTGGAGCTTTAGGCAATACACAACGCAATTAGTTCCCTCCCACTGCAACCCACATTTGATACTGTTCACATTTACACTGACTCCCTAGCCACCCTTAAGCAACTTAAGGCTGTTCGGCGCACATTCCAAATTTTACAATCCACTCACCAGCTCTGCAAAAAATATCCCTGTCCGCTGTTATGCTCACGGTCTATATAATATCCAAGTGGATAAAATGACCCACCTTGACACATAGCACATCTCGCCACCTTTCCCTCTTCCCCTAGATCCGCTCATGCCCCATGTTTCCGAGAAAGAATCTTTGCGCCAGTAAACACGCGCTCTAATTCTTCTGTGTTCGCACCCCCCCCCCCCCCCCCCCCCTTGTAATCTCACTCCGGAGCAGGAGTGATTTAGGCGCCGGATTCGGGCCGGAGCGGCTCTGACCCCTTCTGTGCATCATCGGTGGCGTCACGAACGCTTACAAGAGACCGAAAGGGCCCGCATTTTGGTGCTTCACAGAAACTGTGCGATGCGAAGCATCTATTGTGGACCTGCCCAGCTAGAGCATCGGTGAGACAGTGCTACCTACGAAAAGTAGGCCTGCGGTGGGACCGTGAATGTGATTACAGGAAGTAGACGCTGAACAATCAGTTTATCGGCAACCTATCCGAATATTTAAGGGAAACCTGTTTGCACTCTTTATTCTAGTTTCCTCCTACTCCCCGCTCCCTTTTCACTATACCTGATGGCAAATTCCTCGAATAAAAAAAAAACGAGGAGCAAGGCTTGTGCCCGTCAAATGTGTTTTCACCAAAAGCTCCTCTAAGACATCCAAATGGTCAAAAAAAAAAAAAAGATGTCCTTTATTTTAAGACACGCAAATACCTTACACTTAAGTTATTATGCAATATTTTTATAGGCGAATTACGTTTGTCTAAATATTCATACATGGAAGCTCCTAGCTATTTATCCTTCCGTTTAGATCATTCTTTAAAGGTGCAATAATACCGGGGCCGCATAAAGTCTTTGAAAACTCATTTTGCCCAAAACAATCCATGATTGGAATAAATTGCCAGACGAAGTTGTCTTAGCCTCGCACTCTTCTTTTGAATATGCTCTGTCGCGGGTTTTGTTGAATTAGCGTTTTTTTTTCTTTTTTATATGCTGTGTTGATGTGCGTTTTCCAATTTTTTGCATACGATTGTTCTGTATTACAATATGCGTTGTTTTTTAAGTCTTTCTTGCTTTCATGATTTTTATATTAGCTCAGTATTAGAATTTGTTGTATTCTTTTCTTTTATATACATCAAAGTGTGATCTGCACGACTATGCATGCTTTGCAGCTGTATCCTGCCTACAAAAATGACCTCATCGGGAGCTGTAGGTAAATAAGTAAATAAATAAGGAGTGTTGTCCTGCGTGGGAGGACACACCGGCTACAACAATGCGCAGAAACACCGCCATGACGAGCACGCAGGAACACGCAAAAAAGCAGCCAAAGCAACCTGCATACCAGCTATCGTCAGCCGCAGCAAACCTATCGAATGCGTTATCTCACCCGATGCTATAGCTTCGCTACGCTGACAGGAGCCCAGGCCACGCGTTCCGTAATTCGTGTTAGGTCTGTGGGTGGCTGAGCACTCACATTCACTCTCATGACTACCTACACTAATGCCCAATACCTCCCACTCATCACTACTCACTCTCATGGCTAGTCACGCACAGTCACAAATGTGAGCGTGAGTGATTGAATGTCATTGCACTAATTACTGAATGCGTAGACATATGAAAAACCTGCCTAATTTGTTGGCTGCAAGTGGCCCCGAGGGCCGAGGACATCTTGCGGCAGCTTTCAGCATTATTCGGCAAACCAGGCGCGTTCAAAAGGATTTGTTAACCATTCTTTTCATTTCCGGTACCGGAGCATAAAAATATGCAAAATATGCAAAAATATGCAAAAAGCAAATTTGGATTCTTTTCAGCTCAGGAGATACCGCGAGAGGCTTAAATATATGTTCATGATTGTTCCCAACAAATTAGGAATTAACAGCAGCAAGTACATTGAGCTCGTCCCGGGTCGTTCGACACGATCCTACCATTCTTTAAAAGTGAAGGAATACTCATGCCGCACTGAAACATACAAGAATTCTTTCTTTCCCCGTACTGTGCGGGAATGGAATGTCCTCAAAGCGAATATTGTAGAGGCTTCTACTGTGGAGTCATTTACGGAGTCGCTTAGGAATTCGTAACAATATTGCAGCATTCAACATTTTCATTTTTTTTTTCCCAGTGCTCATTTTAACGCCAGGCGTCGTCTAATATTGTATAATGTTGTTTCTTTCGGTATTGCGTGCTGAGTTGCGTGTACCTCAGGGAGGTTTTCTTTTTGTCAAAGTGTATTTTACACCCACTCCTGCTTAAGGATTTGCAATAAAGCCAGCAGTCTTCTGTAAATAAATAAATAAATAAATCCCACTGAGGCACAAAACTAGAAGGTATCCTTTTGTCTCTTCCGTTCAATCTTGCAATGAAGCGACTGGTCCGAGAGCGGAACAATATACAAATAAGTTGCTTTAAGCACTTAGGACATAACCATTTGGACAATCAAAGGGTACATTTCTTGGAAGAAGCTCTACAGAAGCCATCCGATAGGGTAGCTCAGTTTCCAAGCGCCAGCTCACTGGAATGAACCCCGGTGAAGTCGGTTGTACTAGAAATCAAGGCCAAATTTTTATTTCTATCGGTAAAGATTGATCTCTACTTGGCAGGCTAGACAATAGTAGAGGCGGACAAGATGCGAGTCATGGACATGTGAGTATAATGAAGTAATTGTGTGGACCATGCCATACAAACCAAACCGAACTACCATCCAAGCCTTCTCCACGAAGATAGTAAGGCTACCACATCCCTTGACGGACGTGAGAAAGGAACAGACTGTCACCGTAGTGACTGCACTAACTTTGAGTCGCCTCACATAGAGCATACCATGCCACCACCTCAACCTTGCGGAAATCGAGGCTATATGTGCATACCCGTCCAAGGGGAGCATTCAAAACAGCTCTGAGCTTCCCATGTCCGACAACTACAGAAGTCTTAGGTCGAGAAATTCATAAAATGTTTAAAGAGCTCAGGGAAGCCCTATTCACAAGATAGAAACAACGTATTCTTGCGACAGCGACGGGTCGCATGGTGCTCTAGAAGCTTCATGAGGAAAACCTCCAGGCCATCCAAGGTCAGGCATCCCTACAACTGCTCGTCCGCGACAATAGATCAGTGGCGTCCGTAACATTGTCTATACATCACATCAGACATCAAAGCAGAAGGCAGGCAAGAGCAAAACCCAGATCCTGGACAGAGATCCCTGCATAAGGACACAGGGGCCTACCCTGAGACAAACAAGTTCGCAGTGGTGGCTGTGAAGTCACAGCTCAAATTGATTATACAAGCCTTCATTTGTACGAATCCTATCCACAGTGCAGGAACCGCACCAATTTCCCTGGCTACGCGACATACCGAAAAGGAGGGAATCTCACCCACTATAGCCACAGACTCCCACTCGGCTTGGCGCTATATATACCGCACTAGGCCTAATTCCAACAAGACATCGGCACTTCTTACGTCCGACGAATACCAAAAAGTTTATATTGTGATATGAATCCCTCGATAAGAAGGACTTGAAGGAGGTGAGGTGGCGCATTGCATAACTCGAGAAAAGGCTAGGGGACCACCATTTCAACCCATATCCATCCCTCAACCCAGTGAATGTGAGGATAGTCTGGAATACAGGAGGCTGGAGATGCGTAAATAACTCACTCGACACAAGAAATTGAAACTGCCGAGGCCATTAACAGGCGCATCATCCATACTAACACATATCCTAATACGTATGCCAATTATAAGGTAAAACGTACGAGCTACAGCTCTATTTGCCCCCGGTATGCCACCTACCGCATTAAGTTTCACATATCCTCAGGGCGCTCGGACAAATTACCGAACATAGCTTTCGACCTCACTTCAGCATCTGCACCAAGGTGCAACTACTTTGAAATTTCTAATCAATCCCCATAACCATGCATGCAAAACAGTAATGCAAGACACATGCCAAGCAGCAGATCGACTATAGTAATTTAGAGAGAATAAAGATTAGATAGATGGATAGATGGATGGATAGATGGATGGATGGATCGATGGATAGATGGATGGATGGATCGATGGATGGATCGATGGATGGATCGATGGATGGATCGATGGATGATGGATGGATGATGGATGGATCGATGGATCGATCGATGGATCGATGGATGGATGGATGGATCGATGGATGGATGGATGGATCGATGGATAGATGGATCGATGGATAGATGGATAGATGGATAGATGGATAGATAGATAGATAGATAGATAGATAGATAGATAGATAGATAGATAGATAGATAGATGGATAGATGGATAGATGGATAGATGGATAGATTAGATAGATTAGATAGATTAGATAGATAGATTAGATAGATTAGATAGATAGATAGATAGATAGATAGATAGATAGATAGATAGATAGATAGATAGATAGATAGATAGATAGATAGATAGATAGATAGATAGATAGATAGATAGATAGATAGATAGATAGATAGATAGATAGATAGATAGATAGATAGATAGATAGATAGATAGATAGATAGATAGATAGATAGATAGATAGATAGATAGATAGATAGATAGATAGATAGATAGATAGATAGATAGATAGATAGATAGATAGATAGATAGATAGATAGATAGATAGATAGATAGATAGATAGATAGATAGATAGATAGATAGATAGATAGATAGATAGATAGATAGATAGATAGATAGATAGATAGATAGATAGATAGATAGATAGATAGATAGATAGATAGATAGATAGATAGATAGATAGATAGATAGATAGATAGATAGATAGATAGATAGATAGATAGATAGATAGATAGATAGATAGATAGATAGATAGATAGATAGATAGATAGATAGATAGATAGATAGATAGATAGATAGATAGATAGATAGATAGATAGATAGATAGATAGATAGATAGATAGATAGATAGATAGATAGATAGATAGATAGATAGATAGATAGATAGATAGATAGATAGATAGATAGATAGATAGATAGATAGATAGATAGATAGATAGATAGATAGATAGATAGATAGATAGATAGATAGATAGATAGATAGATAGATAGATAGATAGATAGATAGATAGATAGATAGATAGATAGATAGATAGATAGATAGATAGATAGATAGATAGATAGATAGATAGATAGATAGATAGATAGATAGATAGATAGATAGATAGATAGATAGATAGATAGATAGATAGATAGATAGATAGATAGATAGATAGATAGATAGATAGATAGATAGATAGATAGATAGATAGATAGATAGATAGATAGATAGATAGATAGATAGATAGATAGATAGATAGATAGATAGATAGATAGATAGATAGATAGATAGATAGATAGATAGATAGATAGATAGATAGATAGATAGATAGATAGATAGATAGATAGATAGATAGATAGATAGATAGATAGATAGATAGATAGATAGATAGATAGATAGATAGATAGATAGATAGATAGATAGATAGATAGATAGATAGATAGATAGATAGATAGATAGATAGATAGATAGATAGATAGATAGATAGATAGATAGATAGATAGATAGATAGATAGATAGATAGATAGATAGATAGATAGATAGATAGATAGATAGATAGATAGATAGATAGATAGATAGATAGATAGATAGATAGATAGATAGATAGATAGATAGATAGATAGATAGATAGATAGATAGATAGATAGATAGATAGATAGATAGATAGATAGATAGATAGATAGATAGATAGATAGATAGATAGATAGATAGATAGATAGATAGATAGATAGATAGATAGATAGATAGATAGATAGATAGATAGATAGATAGATAGATAGATAGATAGATAGATAGATAGCATTTAAACGTGCCATTCACGCGCAGGTACGTGCATTTATTGACCAGGTGGACTCCCTGGAATTTCAACTTATGGCAATTGAAAGCGAAACACGTTAACTTTACCTATGGCACTAAGCCACTGACAGACTACATTGTGAACGGAACAATATCAGATAGAAACTTTGCTGCGATAGCCAGCAGTTTTAAGTAGGTGGACTAGGCTGAGTGTCCTTAATCAGAAGTTTTTATCACGACATGCTTCGAGAAGCCAGAAAAAGAATGGTCTTAAGATTTCTTTACCTTAGTTTAGACTTCTGTACAATAAAATATCAGGGGCAGTTTTATTTTAAGTATATTGTTACGAGACACGTCGAGATATTAGGAGGCGATGGTACGTCGTAGCCGCAACAGTTCACCGTCAGGGACACACTCACAGGAGAACCAGACGTAGCTGCAGCGTCGTCTTTCTCTACTTGCCCAGCACTTTGTCATCGTCTCTTTGACTGCGTACCGTAACAATACCCCCCCGCGGAAGAAGCACAGTCCCGGTGCGTAGACTACACAGGTGAGCGCGAGATATAAGGTTTGAGACGAGCGACATGCGTGACTTCTGGATGATGGTTTGCCGGGGAGTGGCGGTTCACAGGGATAATCTCGTACGTCACGTCGGTAAGTTGCCGCAAGACCTGGTAAGGGCCCACGTAGCGGGGCAGAAGTTTCTCGCACATGCCTACACGTCGAGCAGGGAGCCAGAGGAGTACGAGGGAGCCAGGAGGGTAGTAGGCGTCACGGTGCTGGAGATCGTAACGGTGCTTTTGAGAACGCTGGGACGCACGAAGCCGGTCTCGAGCAATATGACGGGCGGCATCAGCCGGGCGATGGCATAAGAAGCGTAACTGAAGGAGGAATCGCCAAGAGGCAGTAAGGTGTCGAAGGGAAGTAGAGGGTCGCGGCCGAAGAGTAGATAAAAGGGAGAGTATCCGGCGGTATCATGTCGTGAGGAGTTATAAGCGAATGTTATGAAAGGTAAAGAGATGTCCCAGTCACGGTGATGGTCAGAAACATACATTGACATCATATTGGTCAGGGCACGATTAAGGCGCTCAGTAAGACCGTTCGTTTGTGGATGGTAGGCCGTTGTGAAGTTGTGGCGCGTAGCGCATGAGCGCAGAAGGTCATTAACAACTTTAGAAAGGAAGCAGCGACCGCGATCGGTGAGCAGTTGACGAGGAGCACCATGAAGCAAGATGACGTCATGCAAAAGAAAGTCTGCAACGTCGGAGGCACAGCTGGTGGGGATAGCTCTGGTTATGGCATACCGGGTGGCGTAATCGGTCGCTACGGCAATCCATTTGTTCCCTGAGGTCGATGTGGGGAATGGCCCGAGCAGGTCGAGACCAACTCGAGAAAAGGGCTCAGTTGGAACTGCGAGTGGTTGCAGGGGCCCACTAGGGTGAAGAGACGGGGTCTTCCTGCGCTGGCACAGCTCACAGGTGGCGACGTAGCGACGAACAGAGCGGTAGAGGCCAGGCCAGTAGCATCGCCATCGAACATTGTCGTATGTGCGGGACACTCCTAGGTGCCCTGCTGTAGAAGCATCATGAAGGTGCGCAAGAACAGCAGAGCGTAGATGTGTCGGGACAACAAGCAAAAGGTCTACACCATCTGGGCACATATTGCGTCGGTATAATGTGTTATTAAGCAGCACAAACATACTGATGGGAGGATCGGTGCTGTCGTTGCGCAGGTGATCAATAATGGGGCGCAGGGAAGGATCACGACTCTGTTCGACGCAGATGTGGAGAAAGTTCGAAATGGACAATGCCCAGCACTTCGTCATCGTCTCTTTCATTGCGTACCGTAACAATATTATATTAGGATGCTGGTGGCGACGGTCATTTTCTTTATGTTCATGTGGTTGCGCACTTCATGCGTCAAGAGCGTTCAGCGTAGCTTCAACAGTAATTCTGGCCACCTGGGTATACCATGCTTCGGCAGAGCACACCGCAGGATTGCTTTGGCTTTAGCACGATCGTAAACATTCTCGTGTATTCCGCTGTATAAGATGTATCAAAAGCATGTTTTAGGAAACGTTGAGCTACTGCCATTTTGCCTCGAATATCTTATTAACGATTCTTCGCACTATCTCCCTTTTACGATATATTTAGGATAGCCATAAGAACAGAGAAATGTGTAAAATGTGCGAAGTATTATCATATGCTTAGATTTTTTTTTTATTCGAAGGCTTGCCATGAAGCATAGAATAAGGCTGTCTTTTAACTTCTAAGAAGTCATGTAGTCTATTTTCTCCAAGGAAATGGAGCAAGCTTAGTTAGTCATTTTACGATGCTGAATTGTCCATTGATGGTAACAGCAACATAGGTATTGACTGTAGCAAGCAATACGCTGAACGTCAATATCTACTACGGAAATTTTCGTTTTGAATTATTGAACGCTTCCAGGATGTTTTTTGTCCTTGAAATTCGGGCTGAGCTGATATCTATTCGAAGGGCTGCATGTTTCGTACTATGTGTAGAGCGTGTACTTTACTGCGATCCGCACATGTGCTCTTGCTTCAGAAATATAGTTAGTGAGCAAAGAGATGAATAACAGTGTGCAGCAAGTAACATGAAGCAGGAGACACAACAACGTCAATCAGGCTTTCGAGGACAAAGGCTCCTCACACGTTTACAAATGAATGTCTATTGACGATTTATGTAATTACAAGTAATATTTATTTCGCTCTAGCACATAAAAGCAGCAAAATCTTTCATTTCCTTTACACAACGCAGTTTAATCATTTGAACGTGGATATATAGTCTATATTATCCTGCTCACGACCTTATATCGTCACTTTGGAGTACCTTACCTTTCAATCGCGGGCTGCGGTTGGACAATGCTGGATCTTTAAAAGTGTACATTGACATACACACGGCATTACAATTTCAGATAGTTGCTTCTTTCATCTCAATATTACAGTTAACATATTCACACCACGTCAAATCACACATCACATCACACGCCAGACGCACTAAACCACTATCTCCGAAGACCTCTGAGCTATGAAGACTTACGATGCCAGAGGTATGTTGAACAAGCATCGGGAAACACTACTAAATCGTAAACACCGTGGTTTTGGAGATCTGCTACTTACCTTAAAATAGCAGGTCAAATTGGAACCCCGGAATATATATTCAGAAAAATTTTAGAATTTCTTATTTACAGTGCCATGCCAGCTCTTGTTAAATACTGCCAGGTGATTCAAATTATTCCGGACTGGGGATTTACAACACTCTTTCAGAACTTATAGATGCACACAAGACAGCCCAAATTCATCGCCTCTCCAGGACAAATCACGGCCATCTCATCCTTGACCGGTTAAACGTCAACCCAATAGGCGATCCCCATCCCACAGCCCCCCTCCCGACATGTGTACACAGCCGCCTCGTTGTCAAACCACTACCAAAAAACATGCTCCCTGGCCGACACGACGCGCGCCGTCAACGCAAAGCCAGGGCACTCGATGAAACCTACCATACCGATGAACACGCAACATACGTGGACGCGGCAAGGCAAGATGCAACAACATATGTGGCCTGTGCTACCACGCCGCAATCTACACTGATCTCCGCCGCCACGGTGCGTGCCCCCTCCCCCACCGCAGCGGAAGAAACAGCTATAGCGCTCGCCATCGCTGACCCGCGTACGCGTACAGTCCTTAGTGACTCAAAGAGAGCAATTCTAAATTTCTCGGCAGGCTACATCTGCCTT
The DNA here is from genome assembly GCF_055883805.1 of Amblyomma maculatum. NCBI lineage: Eukaryota > Metazoa > Arthropoda > Arachnida > Ixodida > Ixodidae > Amblyomma > Amblyomma maculatum. Next base: position 385,905,096 of record NC_139344.1, read on the forward strand.
CCTGCTGCACGCATCCTGCGCGGCTGCACTCCCGACCACAAAATTAACCTAGTCTGGGTACCCGCCCACGCGGGCAACTCTGGAAACGATGGGGCCGACCAACTTGCCCGAGGATTAACAATCCGGGCGGTCGGTCTCACGCATCTAGACGCACTCGCTGAAGCCCCCCAGACTTTCGCCGAAATTACCAATTTACACAAAGAGACGCGACGCCTTTTCCCGCCTCCCCACCCCGACCTCGACCGAGCACAAGCCACCCTGCTGCGCAGATTACAGACCCACTCATTTCTTAGTCACTCCAGGCTATCACTAATTACTAACGGGGAATACGACCCCGCATGTCCAAATTGTAACAACGGAGAACCCGCCACTCAGGCGCACATCCTCTGGGGATGCGTAAATAACCCGCCCCCAAGGGCCCTCCTGCCAGCTCCCTCTGCGGAAAGCTGGCACCAACTCCTTACCAAGCCAGACAGGAACACACAACTTTCACTCATTTCGTGGGCCCAGGATGTCGCCCCCACCTGGGGGCCACACAGGACTGCCCTAATTCATAACATCTGGGGCAAATAAAGTTGTCTCTCTCTCCCCCGGACTCTTCCACTACAACATACCTTGTAGTTCTATGCGTCGCTTCGGAACGTTAGACTCCACATGCCACATGCGACAAGTGGACAGCCATCTAGGGATGCTTTTCTAGCACCATATATGCGACGCATGTTCCTATTGTATTGAGTTTGACCACACTTAATCTTGGCGTAGCATATAGATTTCCCATAAATATAGTTTCTTAAGTATAGTTATAGTATAGTAAGTATAATGTTATGCTTGTGTTAAACTATACCATTACAAACACAATAAGTATAGGATCGAAAGTACAAAAAGGATAAATATCAGAAAAGTTCTGCCTCTAAAACATTGGCCACTTAAACCGCGCATGCGCCTGGAGTATTCTACTGCAGGAATACATGCATGCTGCCTTATGTTCTGTTAACATAAACAAAGTAAAGATTATGAGGGAACTGAATTTAAATCGGACGTGTCCTCCTGAGCTATCACGAAGGACAGGGTGTAGCAACATATGATAACGAAGTAGCATCGTTCATGTTGGTTACATCAACGTGTAGTGCAAAGATGTAATCAATCTGATACTGGCTTGAAGTAGGTTATTTGTAATAAGCATAGGTGATAGTGTCTTAGCACTATAGGTGGCTGTTGACGAGTGGGACACGGAAAACAAAAACAAAATGGTACCAGGACCTGATTAGCCAATCATACAGATACTTTTTCGACAAGAGGTGCCACTAGCTGGTACCTTTAAAGCAATTAAAGCAATTGCGGTTCGCGGTAGCGGTGCCAGGTGCAGCCAATGGTCAAATAAACGGCCGCAAATAAGCAGTAGTGGGAACCCTTGGCGATGGGCTGGAGGTTCATAATCAAGTACTTTCACAATGTCGTTATTGGAGGTTGTAAATTGGAAATCTTATTCACAGTTAGTACTTTTTTACCTGCCATTATTTTTAAGCAACGCTTAGTAAAAAAGACACGAGAAGTTCTCGTTTTCCTCTGATAGTAACCATTCCACTTCCGAACGTGACCTGCCTTGGTGGACGGAACCATGACAACAACTTGAGCTGAAAATTGAGCCATTAAACGCATTCCTGCAATAATTTCAGCGAAAGCACGTAGAGGAATGGAGCCAGCACTTCCAGAATCACATAGAAACAGGAAGGTGGCCTATACTTAGCACATTTCTTGGACTGTCATGTTAACAAACCTATTGAGACCCACATTCACTTCCATCCTGCTATTGATGCATTCTGTTTACTGGGCTGTATGGCGATAGTCTCTAAGAGAACAGGCGATAAACTTTATTGTTGGCTTACAGTTGACAATCTATAAATTTCAATATATACCTAGACACAGTCTTCGACGAAGCTAGAAAATTAGCTCGCGGGCCCTTCCCCAACAAAACTTCATCAAAAATCCGCGCTGCGGGGCTTTGTCGACATGCGGAAATTGCACTGATCGTAAGCTTCATCCTCCCACGTGACCTTATAGCCAGCACGGCTAATACCAACGGCGCGAGGCATGGTTGCTAGGCCATCAGCGCTACCCTTCAAACCTGACTGCGATTCCTAAGAATTTTCTGTAATTATTTTCTGTGAGAATAGTGCTACAATGGCTTCCAGGGGCAGTTTCTAAAAACTCCTCACGCCCGTTTCTATCGTGGCCACCTGACCGATGGAGTGAAAGCTGCGCCTGCTAAAGCTACTACAGACGTCGTTATGACACTTTCAATGCTCTTAACTGGGCTAGTTGTTGAACGAATTCAGGCATGGTGCTAGCTCACAAGGAGGACACACACGGCGGGTAGACAGACTCCATGTGCACTAGCACCATGCCTGAGTTATGATACTTGCCAGTACCTGACGCCAGCTACCGCCTCTTGGCATTGCATCAACAAACCTCCTAAGGATTGGATGCGAAATTTTAGGCAGATTGGCTAACTGAAATGTGCGATCTAGCGAAATTGCAATAAGCTCCATTGTCGCAGCCTTAGAAGTCGCCTCGGAAAGTGTATTTATTAAAAAAAGTACTGCATTTCGAATCCAACTGATACAATAAAACACATTTGCAGTGTACAAGGAGGAGAGCGACGTGAAGGCCACTGACGGTCACGACGTGTAAGCTGGAAACGGAAAGTACTCGGGAGACTCAGAATACCAACCAAACTTCAAGCCCACAAATTCACTGAAATCACCCCTCGTCTTCATAACCTGGTACCGGGTGTCCCGATTCCCAAAAGCATGTACGAAAAACTCCACTGCAATACGAGTTAGGCTAAGGCCCAGCACAAAGAAATGGCATTCATATTTATCAGTGCAGCCCGATGTGCCGACGCCGCAGTCTACACGAAAACGCTAAGAAAGCAGTAGCAGGGATGATCGACTGCTTAAGACCAGTTCCATCACTCAAGTGAAAGAAGGCTCTATCGCACTCGCCGTCTAAAAGAGACGATAACCAAGAGACTCGCCGCCTGTCTTAACGCATTCCCAAGCAGAATGTGCAAATTTCCAAGCAGAAAGGGTTGGAACTAATCAGATATTTCAATAATTTTTTTGCGAGAATGCAGGCGAACAGAATTTACCTAAACTGCAATCTGTATACCTGTACACGAAGGAGTTACAGCGAATTTGGATGCTGACAAGCGCCTGGTGTGCTGCAGTTTCAGCCTACCTGTTGCGCAATCTGGAAGGCGCCGCTAAGAAACGCGGTTGTTTATATCCAATGCCGCCCATATTGCTAACACCGTGTTACGCTCACATCGCGGCTATCCGCAGGAAAAAAACAGCCAATGGTTGCAGTAAAGCACAAAACTGAATTTACATTTGAGTTTATATACAGTTGTCACTAAATCGACAGTAGAGCTGAAGATCGAGGTCTTTTGATTCCTGCGTATACCACGAGAGGAAAACAAGGCAGCCCTGGACTAGTGCAGTACAGTTTGCAAGAACAGGACAGGGTTTCATCTATAAGGTTTGAGTACTCTTCTTACATCGTGTGCTTAAATCTGCGTAAAAGTGGCACGAAAGCAGCGTTGAGAATAGAGACCCAGAGAAAATATACACACTCGCTCACTAGCCCGAACAGCCGTTCTGCATCACTTTGCCTATGTTTAGAGTGGAAGCAGTGCGTGTAATGCAAATATGCAGTGCCCGAAACCAAGGTACACAAATTGTGAAGGAACGAGCCGCATAAAAAAAAAAAGAAATTTACCGCAAGCTGACCTACACATCTTCCTCTCGGACTGCAAATTTCCCGACGGCGTTGCTGCACTAAACATTTATTCCCACAGATTGTGCTCTTTACGTACAATTTTAAACCACGCAACAAACTGCCGTTTTCAAAATACATATCAATATTCATAATCACAAAAGTTGCACTTACTGATGCTTTGAAAAGTCATAACACCACAACGGTCATGGAAGTACCAAGCACGTAGTCTGTACCACAACTCCGGAAATCCTGGCAGAGCGTGGGGGAAGAGCAACAATTGACAGACACCATATTTATGCGTCTCGCAGAATAAAAAACAGGAAATTCTAGGTGGTGAAAAGAGATCAGTATAGTATCACAAATGTTTCAAATTTCTTCACTGGATACATAAGGAAACAATGTGTATGTTTTTTGTGTATAACAAACAGCTGCGTATACTTCCTTTTCATGTGTCACTTTCGAAACGTAGCGTACGCTTCACACGTCACATTCAACCTGCTCTGAAATCTATTCCCCACAACTTAAACCGATATTAATGTAAAAAATAGAAAATTATTACTCTCGAGGCTTCAAATAGTTGTTGTGGCTGCTTAAAGTTGTCTAAAGCTTTTCAAATATCTTGCATTGGTTAGTACTCAGAATACCTACAAACAAGCGCATGCAAACTTAATTTATGGGCCCCAGATCTACTTTACGCAAGTGTATGCACAGAATTGACGAACCTTTTACCTTGATTTTTACCTTCTCAAAGCTTCATCCAGTCGTATTAAGATTAGGGCAACAATTACACAATGATATCGACACAAACAATCGTATACGGGCACAAAGAAAAGCTACACAGCTTTCACAGAAACTTCATAGGTAGCAAAAAATTTGCGTTGTCTGTGTTTTGTGGAACAGAAACTATACCGCCACTTTGGTAGTTGTTCTAGTATCTGAGCAAACGGGATAGCTAGGATATCACAGAGAAAGAGCGAATTGACCAGCACATTAAATTGGAATTGGGTCGGTAAAATATTTTAAGAGGGATGCCCAAGGGGAGAAGTTGATAACAGAACCTTCAAAGGTGCATTGGTAGAGAAATGTACTAGGTCGCTAAACCCTGCGTGTGGTTGAATATGGCAAGCAGAAAAGCCATCTTGTCAATAGCACATACCAGCCACTCGAAGCATCGGCTATTGAACCTGCTCATTTATTGAATTCGTGGCCTGTCGAACTCAAGGCAGGTGTTCATAGGGTGGCTCAATTAGCTTTGAAAGTACAGTGTTTATTTCTCACATAATCGACAACGTCTCCAATCTTGAAATGATACTCTTCAGTCAGGTTTAACCACATACTCACTGCATTTTTTTTTTCAGTGTTTTCGTCATTATTTCGAGCTTAAGCCCAAATTTTCCAGGCAAATATTTCAATGGGTAGGGTTCAGATCATTTTTGGGCTCAGGAAAGATAGCGCATTATTGCTTCATAATAATAAGGTGAACATCTTGGATTCAAATTTACGGATATTGTATGTAATACATTTTAAATGTTTTTCTGTGCGTGCACTTAACACAGCCGCGTAATCTCCGATTAAGGCTTAGATGACGCGGAAGTTACTCCTCTGACTTTTGATTGTTGGGAGAAGATCACTAATTACGTCATATTGGTGAGGATTTTATACTTCTGGGTGCCTTCTATCACTTTTCTGCGTGACTCGCCGAATTTACTCGAGCAACATTCTGTGGGCCTCGCCCTCAATAGTTTTCTATTTCGTCTTTCGAGTAAGAACTCCTGCATATGTAATGTTGCACGCTTTTAGTGACACATCAGCATACGACCCTGACTTGCGACATCATGAAAATCCTGAACATTGTCGTGAAGTGTCATATCAACATACGGCCCTTACTTGCGTCATCATGAAAATCCTGAACACTTTCGCAACTAAAATAGTTGATCGCACCTCCTTTTCACACGCTATAAGAGCATTTATTGTGATTCCTTCGAAAATCCTCGCACGTTGACCATTCGACCTCTTCGGATTCTGAAGCTTCTTTAGTTTTCACAGAGCAGAACAGTGCAGTTTTTATCCCTAGGTGCGTTCAAGTAAACATTTTTATTATTTGATAGTCGCCGCTTGAAAGGGTTGTCCAGCATGCCAATCTTTCCAATCTGTAACACAGGCTTTCCTTGCATAACGTGACTAAATATACCATAGTCAATCCACACATCTGTATAAATATAGACTCCTATTGCCGCTGTTCTCTTATTCTTGTCCTAGGATATCAAACACCGCGATTCCGCAGTGGTGTGGGTGCATCGAGTATGAAGGCTGGAGAAATTGTGTGATTGTGAATTCCTCTCGTCTTAGTGTCCATGTGGCCAATCTTCGTACGGCATAGAGCTGCGAATTTGGCGTTTTATAGGACATTACTGAAGCCTTCACAGAGCTATGAATGCACTGCCAACTCCCTATGTCAAAACTCACCCTATGTGTCCACTCTCGAGCTTGCATGTCTGGTTTGTCGGTACTTATAAACACAAATTTTCTCTGTGAAGCTAAATGCGATTTACCGCGTTGCTACATGCACAGCAATTTGGATGTCTGAATAGTATATTACCATGAGTTAGCCTAAAGGTGTTGTTCTTTAGCATTCTTACAATGCGTAAGATATCACGACTCGAGAAAGCTTCGATTTGTTTTATAATGGTGCACTGCTAGCTAAAAGATCAGTTTATACGTGGTTCATACCTTGTCTATGACCAATCTTCATATATGGCCCCTCGCCATCATTGCCAAGCTCCGCATAAAGATACGTCTGAACCCTGCAATGTAGTTGGTGAAAATCGGCAATATAAACCTCAGACAGTATAATCCATGTTCTACCTTTGAACTGGAACATCTGCTCATAAGCAATGAAACTGTGCATATATTTGTTTTCTTGTGTATAATCGACCTCTTACGCATCAATACAGCCCTTTATTTTGTGAAATATTACAATATTGTTACAGGTGCAACCAATTTCATTGAAACATTAGAGTCAGTGAACATCGCATAGCTATATAAGGCGGCGAGAAAGTACCAGTGTCTTCACTGCTGCCACGAAAAGGTATTGTAGCGTGTGCAACAGCAGCCGCTGGGCGGCTGCTCATCGCAAGTCTCGTGCGCTGACTTGAAGAAGAAATGGCCCCGTGACGTTCGATTAGAAGAGGCTGAAGTTTGGTGCTGACTGTCTCTCGATGCTCTGGCCCCGCTCTGCTGTGCCTGTTGGATCAATCCCCCATTAAAGCCAACCTTCTGGTTACGGGCCTAAACGGCTACGTGATAATATATTTCATTTCTAGACATTGCTGCCTTGTTGTGAAGGTTCCGACTTTTAAAAGCGATCCCGCGAGAAATTATCTCGCTCTAGGAGTCGCAAATACAGAGTTTGTATAAACAACACCAGTTCATTCCGAATCAATAAGAACACTTTGAAACGATAAAACATCGGAAGACACTGTAAAGTAAAGTATACATTCTAGGCTTGCGGCAGCGCTATGACATGACTACAAAACGAAGGGGGACTGTGCTATCACTGCGCGGCAAGGTAAAACAAACTAGGGCGCGAATTAGGGGATGTGGCATGACAAAATCGCTCCTAGCGGCACAAGAGACATTGATTCGCGCTAGGCATCAACTCACCCAAAATAGCCTAACCCTTCTCCGGAGGCACAATTTCCGTCTTCATCCTGGTAGGGCTCCGCTCTGCCGTCCGTGTTCACCCAGGATGCATCGTGCCGCTTGCTGACAGCACGACCGCGTCCCAACCGCGCTGTCTCGGAATCCCCCGTTCATGGCTTTCAGCCATCCTTATCAGGACCCACTCTCAAGTCGAGCACATGTCACGCCCCGCGATAAAGTATGCACATGCGCAGTTGCGCTACCTCCGCGCGCACCGATATGGAGTGGAAGAAGCGCGCGTAGTTCAAAATGCCAAGAGGCACGCGGGAGCCGCACAGTTTATACATTGAGCCACGCTCTCCAATATGTAATTTCGGTCCATTGTATGAGACCGTTGGATGGGAGCTAAGTGCTGGTGGCGTTAGTGATGGTGAAATCTTATTTCCGTCAGAAAGCATATTTGTCAGATAATCAATGTGTTCTGTACGCGCATGCCAGAGGCGCATTTTCTCGATAACACTTGAACGCGGACCTTATCGCTTGCATGCCCCAGTGCGCGGGCGCTGTCATCCTATCCTGCATACCTCGTGATGCGCTTAGGGCACGCAGACTTGGTGATGCGTTTACCCTTTGAAATGAAATACCCTTGCAGATAGGCATAGTTTCACGCGAGCTGCGGAATAGTCTTCTCTTTTTATAGCATAAGTGACGGCGCCGGCTTCGCAAAACTTTGCGCAGATTAATAAGAGAGGGTTGCGTGTTTTTCAGCTTCTGCGACGGCATCTATTTCATGGATCTCCATGGAGCCTTGCGCACTTACTAATGAGTATACAACTTCGAGGCCGTCTTCCAGACTTCTCCGCTCCTCAGGCAACCGAAGTAAAGAAGCAGATGCAAAGGCACCGGGCAAGGCCGGAACTACAACCAGTCTGGACAGGAAACAATGATCTCCTTTTAGAGGACCGAGGCTGGACCACTAGAGCCAGAGTAACGCGGCAGGTCACACCACGAACATATTTGATGGAGACAGAGGAGAAGAAGCAGATGCAAAGGCACCGGGCAAGGCCGGAACTACAACCAGTCTGGACAGGAAACAATGATCTCCTTTTAGAGGACCGAGGCTGGACCACTAGAGCCAGAGTAACGCGGCAGGTCGCACCACGATCATATTTGATGGAGACAGAGGAGAAGAAGCAGATGCAAAGGCACCGGGCAAGGCCGGAACTACAACCAGTCTGGACAGGAAACAATGATCTCCTTTTAGAGGACCGAGGCTGGACCACTAGAGCCAGAGTAACGCGGCAGGTCACACCACGATCATATTTGATGGAGACAGAGGAGAAGAAGCAGATGCAAAGGCACCGGGCAAGGCCGGAACTACAACCAGTCTGGACAGGAAACAATGATCTCCTTTTAGAGGACCGAGGCTGGACCACTAGAGCCAGAGTAACGCGGCAGGTCGCACCACGATCATATTTGATGGAGACAGAGGAGAAGAAGCAGATGCAAAGGCACCGGGCAAGGCCGGAACTACAACCAGTCTGGACAGGAAACAATGATCTCCTTTTAGAGGACCGAGGCTGGACCACTAGAGCCAGAGTAACGCGGCAGGTCACACCACGATCATATTTGATGGAGACAGAGGAGAAGAAGCAGATGCAAAGGCACCGGGCAAGGCCGGAACTACAACCAGTCTGGACAGGAAACAATGATCTCCTTTTAGAGGACCGAGGCTGGACCACTAGAGCCAGAGTAACGCGGCAGGTCGCACCACGATCATATTTGATGGAGACAGAGGAGAAGAAGCAGATGCAAAGGCACCGGGCAAGGCCGGAACTACAACCAGTCTGGACAGGAAACAATGATCTCCTTTTAGAGGACCGAGGCTGGACCACTAGAGCCAGAGTAACGCGGCAGGTCACACCACGATCATATTTGATGGAGACAGAGGAGAAGAAGCAGATGCAAAGGCACCGGGCAAGGCCGGAACTACAACCAGTCTGGACAGGAAACAATGATCTCCTTTTAGAGGACCGAGGCTGGACCACTAGAGCCAGAGTAACGCGGCAGGTCGCACCACGATCATATTTGATGGAGACAGAGGAGAAGATCCTACTGCATCTCAAGGGGCAGCACATCCTAAGAACGGTAGAGCCGTTTTACTAGCCTGGTGACACTGCCGACCACGCCCACCTTCACCAAAAAACTACAGGCAGTTTACGCGAAACAAGCCCTGCGGGAACACAAGCATATCCGACAGCTTCTAGCTTGCACAACACGGCAGCTCTATGGGGCGCTCTGCGCGGGCTAGGCACCCACGAGTGCGTCTTAACATACGATAAGAATTTTCAACCGAAACCTGGACCCTCACCTGGACGTGAGGTGGATGTAACGTAGATCTGCTTAGCGAGGAGCTCACTGCGCAGTCAGAACCCCAAGCTCCCAGTGTGCATTGCGTGACCAGCCTGACCGTCGTGCGCCTTAATAAACAGCTCGTTTTAGTACTCGCCATGGTGTGCGTGCAGTCTCTCGCATATATCAGAGATTGCAAATAAGCATTGTGAAAAAAAAATACAACACATGAAATGGGTTGCGGTATAAATAAGTGCCGCTGAATGGCAAGCATTTCTTGTAATAAATCTGTATTCCGCGTTCAGAAGCCGCGCGTTCATTTCTTGTGCGCCTTGGTCCACACTTGCCATTACAAGTATAACATATAAATGAAAACAGATATGCACATAGTTAACTGTGGCACCCTGGACTAATGAGAGTTCCGCGTGAGGAAGCGGAGTGCGGTCCTTGCAGTCGCTCTGGCCGCAACTGCTGCATGCTTCCAGCAGCTACCGCAGTGCAAAACGAATAGCATGGTTTGCTGGTGCACTCAAACAAAACGCAAAATAGCATCACTACACCTGACGGCTTCCACAAACACTGCGTAGTAGCCGTCGTACACTGCCGCTACCGCTGCGCCAACGGCGCCCACACTGCCCAAGATGGCGCCGCCCAGGCATTGAAAATAAAATATTATATATATACATGTGTGTGTGTGTGTGTGTGTGTGTGTGTGTGTGTGTGTGTGTGTGTGTGTGTGTGTGTGTGTGTGTGTGTGTGTGTGTGTGTGTGTGTGTGTGTGTGTGTGTGTGTGTGTGTGTGTGTGTGTGTGTGTGTGTGTGTGTGTGTGTGTGTGTGTGTGTGTGTGTGTGTGTGTGTGTGTGTGTGTGTGTGTGTGTGTGTGTGTGTGTGTGTGTGTGTGTGTGTGTGTGTGCGCGTGCGTGCGTGCGTGCGTGCGTGCGTGCGTGAGCGCGCACGCGCGCGCGCGCGTGTGGAGGAAAGAAGCCAACAGTCGGCGGGGCCAAGGAAAGCATTAGAGATCGTACTTTGTCATTTTTTTTTAGTTTTTACTTCGATAATCACATAAATTAGTAATGTAGTCCGTTTAGGGGGCAAATAATTAAACACAAAAGTAGAAGAAAAAACAACGTGCCGACGGAGGGAACCAAACCCACGACCTCCGAATACTGCGTCCCGTGCTCTTCCAACTGAGCTACATCGGCCGCTGTCCCACCTGCTACTTTCTTGGGTACTAATGTTTTCTGTAAACGAACCTTGAGAGTAGAGTGTTCACACTCTCAAGGTTCGTATACAGACAACATTAATCTAGAAGCCATAGGTAGTGTAACAGGGTTCTAGCACAGCTTTCATCCTCGCTCTTGATCACGTTCTACGTGACGCTGGCGGTAACACAGGACGTTCCACGTCAACCGCTATGGTTGAGGGTGGCGCTGTTGAACACTCTCAAGGTTCGTATACAGACAACACTAATACCCAAAAAAGTAGCAGGTGGGACAGCGGCCGATGTAGCTCAGTTGGAAGAGCACCGGACGCGGTATTCGGAGGTCGTGGGCTCGCTTCCCACCATCGGCCCGTTGTTTTCCTTCTACTTTGCGTTTAATTATCTTTCCCCTAAACAGACTACATTACTAATATATGTAATCATCGATATAAAAATTTAAAAAAGACATAAAGTACAATCCCCAATGCTTTCCTTGGCCTCGCCGACTGTTGGCTTCATATATATATATATATATATATATATATATATATATATATATATATATATATATATATATTGTAGTGTGGTAATCTTCATCGTCATAGCCACTGACATGCGTCGCGTGCTGCCGCTCTCAAGAACGAAGAAGTTGGTCGTTGTCTGTGTAATTCGCTACGCCTTACGCCCGGCTGCGAGTTCATCCCGAGCAGCTGGATCCATCTGCGTCGACTGAATAAACACACCCCTACAATTCGTGGAGGTGCTGGGTGCGTTCCCGTCCACCCTGGAACTAAGAAGCCGCACATTACCCTCTGCTTCCAGCATGCCGGATGACACTGCCTCGACATCGTCGCCCTTCCCAACCACCGTGCTGTGTTCTGGAGCTCTACGGCAGCGTGATCCGTGCCTCTTCAGTGGCACAGCCGACCAAGACGTCGGCGATTGGTTGTCGGCGTATGAGCGCGTCACTTTTTACAACAGATGGGACGACGCTATCAAGCTAGGTAACGTAATCTTCTATCTGACTGACGTGGCGAACCTCTGGTTTCGCAACCATGAGGCAGACCTGCCACCTTGGTCTGCATTAAAAAAGACTTTTGAGGAAGTGTTCGGCCGCCTTGCAGTTCGCAAGCTCCGAGCAGAACAACGCTTGCGTGAGCGCACTCAGCATGCCGAAGGGTCGTTCACCAGTCATATAGACGACATCGTGGACCTGTGCAAGCGTGTCGATCCGCTAATGTCCGAAGCGGATAAGATCGAAAACATCATGAATGACATCTCTGACGACACGTGCCAGATCCTCTGGGTGAAAAATCCTGCCACGGTCAGTGACGTTATCAAACTTTGCCAGAGCTACGACGTGCTTCGTAAGAAGCGCGCTTCTACCCGGCGGTCCGGGACGACGCCATCTCTACACTAGCGCTGGGCGGTTCTACCTCATCAGACGACAGCCCTTTGCTTCAACAAATCAAAGCCTTTGTTCTAGAAGAGGTCGCCCGCCAGCTATCACTGGTCCCTCGGTTACAGGATACTGGCTACCTTGCTCCTAACATGGCTCCGTCTTTGGCCCCTACCATACCGCGTGCCGTGCAAGATACATCTCTGATGTCCTTCCGCCCAGGTCCATGCTCCCGCCCAGCCCTGTGTTGCCGCCCAGCCCCGTGCCGGCGCAAGTAACCGCACCACTGACTTACGCCCAAGTTGCGGCCAGGCCGCTAATGCCATCAGCATCTCTTTCCTACCAGGCCGCACCTTCCAACCTTCCTTCGCCTTTGCATGGGTCTGCATTCCATGTCCCTATTCCAAGGGTACGCCAACGCCCTACGAACCCTTGGCGTACCGCGGACAACCGCCCAATCTGCTACTCTTGCGGGCTTCCGGGCCATGTCGCACGCCTTTGCCGCCAACGCCTTCCACCTTCTCGACCTGACCTCTGGAACTACTCCTACGATACAGACCAGCCCTCACCAAAAACTCCGCCCGGTTCCCACTTTGTATCTCGTGACAATCAAACGTATTGTAGGGTGTTCAATAGGAGGCTGTTCGGCATAAATGCACGGAATATGCAGCATAAACACTAATTAAGTTACAAGACGGAATAGTCCTCACCATAGCTCAATCTAATGAGCACCGGACAATAAATTCGAACGTTGTGTGTTCGGATCCTATCGGTGCCACGTGGTTGTTGTTTTTTCTGGCCTTGTCTATTCGTTTATCTCCGTGATTGTTATTTTGGCATTGACTAATAAAAAAGTCCCATAAGCTTTCCTTGCTGTCAATGACTGTTGGCTTCAACATTTTCTGCATTTGTTTGCTGATTAGCCTAACGAGGACCTCGAATCTAATAACCTTCATGTCGTGGGTACATAAGAGGTTTATCTAAGCGCTCCTTCTTTGCTCGTTAGGTTATGTTCTACGTGACAATCGCGGTAACATAAGACGTCCTACGTCCGACGCTTGGAACGAGGATGCCGCTGGCGAACATTCAAGGATAGACTACACGCAAATCAATGCCTAATAAATTAGCAGACTCGATAAACCGCAACCGTCGTACTGTCTTTTGAGCACCGGAAGCGAAATTATGCAATAGTGAGTTCAGATTGCACCAGTAATATAGGATGGTTTTTCCTTCAGCTTTCCGATCTCTTACCTCACTGATAACACTATTAATTCACTTTGATAGTGGAGGTGGAGCTGGCCCACCCGGATTTCTCTGAGTTGCGCACGCTACTCATCATGGCCCGGAAAACACTTCAAGCAATTAGGATATCCTGGACTAAGGAAACCCAACTCCGCTATTCACGCAATTGACCAAATTTTACTCTTCTCGCGCTCCGATTTATAAAAGCAAAAAAATCCCATGTGCTTTTTTTTTTTGGTGCCGGTGGCTGTTGCGTCCATTTGAGTATGCATCTTACTGCAGTATAACAATTGCCTTCTTCTACTTTCTTTTGTAATATCTTATTCCAACTGTACCTGACACCCTACAAGGAAAAATATCCTGTAGCTCTGTCTCTATTTGTTATGAAGAGTTTTTGCCTCGCACGAGAAATATTAGATCCAGCAAGTACTTTCATAACATGTTTGCGCTACAAATGAATTGATTCCATAGGTAAATATTAGCGCTAAGGTAACCAATCAGGGGGCTCACAGGTTGTAATATTCAACGTACATCTTCTACACTTTAAATGTTTTTCTAAGAGTTCCACGTGGTCAAGATCAATCCAGAGAGTGTCCCAAAAGCATACCTGAAATCTCACTTTGTACTACGAAAGAAAAGTTTGCTAAATGAACAGCGCGATTAGGTATAAATAAGGTGTTTGTTCTTTACTGCTCCTCTATTATAGGTGCTTCTTCACGATATTTCCATATCTAAAACCGTTTTCAAGTGTAGTAGTAGGTTCTTCTTATAAAATATATGTACACCAATAATAATCCCTTCGTCTTGCTACTTTCGCTTAGAACACAAGAATGGCTAATAACTCTTATTCCCTCTTTGCCTCAAACTGAATATCCTCTCGATATCCAGGCATGTGTTTGATAAAGGAGAGTGATTGAGACAGGCTGTTACTTTTTTGGCCCAACTGTGAAGTTCTGGGTGAATTCATAGTGCGTAGGGGTCAGTTTCACTTTGTGTGCGAAAAGACACTCATGATCTACGCTGTTTGTAGCCATTGTGTAGTTCCTTTGAAGCGTCCAAATCTTCTGTGTGGTGTTGATTGACTGCAAGAGAAAAAGAGTACCGAGTTCAGAAGAAACAGTGGTAAGACGCCAGCGAACATTTATGGTTATAAATTATTACATCGAAAGTTCAACTTTGAAGTATCGTCATGTTCTCAACCATTCCTCACATTTTTTGCCCTTCCTTTCAATGTCATTATACTACGTGACACTATTGGAATGCGGGGCCATTTAAGCCCGATGCTGCAGTAAAGGATGGTGCTCTGGAAAATGCCAAGTTGTTAAACATAATGCAAAATATGCTCACACGTATACTGTTAGCGTATGCGTTTCAGTATAGCAAGTACGTGAAATGCAGATTTCGTGGATTTTAATTCCTCTGACATTTGAGGGCCCTGGTTATCGATTTCGCCTATGTTTGCTGGGAGCCTTCATCCTAATGCCACTGCGAGGATCATGTGGCACACTCTCGTCAATGTTGAAGAAGCACAGCTTAAACTCCAACCACTGGTCGATATTAGTAACGAAAAGGATTAATGGTATTTGGTAATGAATAAAGGTTATGCAATATATATTGATAAAGATAATGAAAAATGATAATGGCAAATAAAATGATCAGAAAATGACTAAAATCACAACAGAACGGCCAGTATGTCCAACGACGACTTGTAATGACCGCATCTGACTAGAAATGAGTAAACATGCTTAGCTATGGATGATAATGATTTACAATGACTAGGCATGACTCAGCATGACTAAGGAACAACCAATATGTCGAACGATGACTTGTAATAGCCGCAATTAAATGAAAATGAGTAAATATGCTTAGCTATGAGTTGTAATGACTAGACATGACAGTATGACTACGGAACGACCAATATGTCAAAATATGTCAAACAACGACTTGTAATGGCCGCAACTGACTGGAAATGAGCGAACGTGTTTAGCTATTAAGGGTAACACCTACAATGACTAGGCATGACTTGGCATCACTCAGCTTCACTACGGAACAACCAGTAAGTTAAACGATGACTTGTAACGGCCGCAATCTGACTGGAAATGAGTAAATGTGCTTAGCGGTGAGTGCCATGATAGTGACAAGGCATGACTCAGTATGACTACGGAACGACCAGTATGTCAAACAACGACTTAAAATGGCGGCAAATGAGTGGAAAAAGAGTAAATATGCTTAGCTAAATGTGGTAATGTCTACAATGACTAAGCATTGCTCAGCATGACTACGAAACGACCAATACAAATCGACGACTTGTAATCACCGCAGTTGATTGGAAATGAGTGAATATGTCTAGCTATAAGCGGTAATGACTACAATCACTAGTCCTGACTCAGCATGACTACGAAACTACCAATATGTCTGGATGCAAACGATAAGAGGCCAATGATAGGAGAGCAAGGGCAGGCTTTCACCGTTCTCTTTTTAAGAGACATCTTCGGGACCCTCTCATTTTTTTTTAACAAACAGAAAGAACCCCCAAAAAAGGCCCCGCACTACGCTACAATCAGAGTATTGTGCGTTCGTTGCTATACGAGCGGTGTCTTGGGTATTCGTGCGTGCCTTGTTGAAAGGCGTAGCTATTAAGAAGCGATGGCCTCTCAGGATGTCTGAGGTGGAACTCCAGACCAAGAAATAACAACTGCGAGGCAACTTCAACGTGAGTCGAATGGCCTTGGATGTGGGGATGGACGTAAGAGGAGCCTGGATATAAATAAACTAGTGGAAACAGAAACATAAAAATATGCATGAAAATGAACAAAGAAAGAAGGAACGGTTCATCAAAGGCGCAAATCGTTGCGATGACCAACAAAATAACTAAACTAAACTACACTAACATAAAAAAAAAATGCTTATCCAAGTAACACCACGCCTTAAAGTACTACAGCGTCTTATTTGCATTTGACGTAATCGCACTAAATCCTTCACGTTTTGTTTTGCCAAATATACAGTGAATATGATTTCCATGTAATTAGTATCTACGGCAGTAATTTTCATCTTTTATTGCATTAGCCGTTAGGAAAAAAGTACCCCTAAGCTTACTGGCTTTCAATGACTATTAACTTATTTGACTTTAAATTCACGCTTTCATCATTATCAACATCACCATCAGCCTGACTATACCCACTGCTGGGCGAAGGCCTCTCCCCTATTTCTACAATTATCCCGGTTCTGTGCTAGCTGCATCCACTTGACCCCTGCGAACTTTAACCTCATCCGCCCACCTAACTTTCTGCCGCCCTCTGCTACGCTTTCCTTCCCTTCTCGCTATAGGCACACACAACTCGCGGTTCGTAGTGAAGCCATCTACTCGGCGTAAAGGGGCCTGCAGCCCGCCTCTCAAGTCGCTGGGGATGACTGCCAGCTGTGTGCGTGTTTCGGTGGTATACGGTAATTGGCTTCTTAAATACATTGTACGATTCATCCTACAAGCCGGCCATAAATACTTATTGGCTTCTTTCTTTTCCATTTTTCCACTCGCGAATTCCTCTAGAACTGAACGTTTCAATTTCTGCAGAGCTCTAACACATTCGTAAAGGGTGTTTGACTTGCTTATTGCGGGGTAATCAGCAATAGGTTGCGTTTTAGCAAATATCTCCACAACACTTTTCAATTTTGCAGAATCTTGGTTTGCATACCCAGTAAGTGAAAAAATGCCCGGGGACAAAAAATAAGAATCACGAGACAACGAAAGAGTAGCGACCGCTGAAAGATCGCGCATTGGTGTGCAACACAGGAAAAGGAAAATTGCCTCACATAAAGGAACTCGTCGAAACTTGGGGCCGCATCGCCGCCGAGAGCAAGGGTGAGAAAGATGGCAAGCTCGAAACGGAGCATATGTCTTCGTTGGCTCTGGAGGCGTTTTCGCACGTTCAAATGAATTTTTGCTGTCTTTCCGCTCTAGAATTTATGCTAGGTCTTTTAGTACTGAGAGGGTTGTTACTGTGTACATTCGCATTAAAATAGTTCTTTGCTCCACCGCTGGTCAGCGTCAAACCTTTCATCATGCTGCTGCTGAGTTTCCCAGGAACGCGTTGACCTTTAACTTAAATGGCTTGCTAAAAGACTCGGTTTTTTCCACAGCGCATAACCGTTTTGTAGATGTCTAGAATGATGATGATGTTTCCAGCGTAAAGCGAGAGCTATTACGTCTGAAACATTCCTAAGGCCCTTTTTCAAGAATTATGCGTCAAAAATAGTTCGAGGAAACTTTTTTAACAAACTGCTCGCGGTTCGTCCAAGTGTAGTCCCCTTTTTAAACGGTTGGCATAAGGACTGTAGCTCCTGAATATGTTTTCATTGAGCCAATTAATAAAGTGCAACAAAGTCTTTTGAGATCCTTCATTTATGCTCATTAAAATGATTATGTTTACATATTGTATCTTACCTGAAACGTTTTCGCAGGAACGTCGGAAATAACAAAAGCTGTGCCCACCGTGTCAAGTGCTAACAATTCCATTAATCAAGTTCTGTGATGTGCAAGGGTCTTTGGCCTTTATTTGCGACACGTTTTTCAAGAAGTTCAATTATGGCAAGAACTTTTCCAGTTAAACAATGGGCTATGAGGTGCAGTCATAAAACCTTGACAATTTTGCTCCTAGGAAAAAAAATAAAAGCAAATTTGATGTTTGTAATAGTGATGTATGGATCACAGGAAATCATTGTTTGGGCAATCGTGCAGCCATTTCCTCATGGCGAGCTTTGCAGCGAGTTGAAAACAGAGCGGAAACTGTTCAGTGACACAACTTCTTTACATCATACAACAAAACTCTCAGTGGTGGCTACACTGACAACGACCGTTATCATTTCTCTGAAACAGCCTAAACCTGTTGCACCTTTGATAAGTATAGAAAGGGGAAAATATGGCTGACGTTTTTTGAGCTCTTTTATCTTCTTCGGCTATAATTCACGGTACTCGGGATGGTGCAAAAACAGGTTATCTTCACTAGTCTTACAAACTCGTTCGGCTGGTTCGTCCTTCCTGCGCGTGGTAAAAGTTCTGTAAGGTGAAATAAAGCAGTTAATGCTCGCCAGATGACCGCTTATCTCGTTTGGCATAAACTGCCCATAACTACGCTGAGTGTGCAGCTTCATAACGCTCAAGTTAAGTTCCAACAACCACCTTTACTTCTACTTCTGCCGATAACCTAGAGTAGAGAACGAGCTCACTACATAAACCTGAAGGGTGACGAATGTTGGTCATCATATTAAAGAGACACAGGCGACAGCTCTGTTGCAATTTTCATGTTGGCCAAATCCAATAGTAAGGCATTTGTCACTTTTCCTCACAAACCCGGCAGAGACGAATTTATGGCTGAAATATTGCAATCCGAGGCTAAAAATGTTTTTTTCTTCGCCATTGTTTTTCAAATTCATTTTTTTTTCCTTTTATGTGCTTGGAGAAAATGACGCATACTATGACGGAAACGCGTACCCCAATATAGCTGGCGCGCAGGAAGCGGTGCGCTCTAGCAGCAACGGAGATCAAAGCTGCCGCTAGCCGGAGCTGTTACACATTAGCGCTCGCTCGAAAACGAAGTTCTAGCGGCGCACGCCGACCTGCACTTCAACAAACTCGCCCTTCAAGAAGTGTCCGATTTCTTTATAAAGCTTAGGCGGCTCGAATAGCACGGTATCAAAAATACCCGAGTGCCTACGAGGAGACAGTGCCCACAACAAGTGAAGCAATGGGTGCGAAGGCTGACATGACAGATCCACCGTTATGAACAATAGGGAAACACTGCTGCGTGCGGCCGTTGGCAAGTACTAACTGCTATGAGTCATACTTTGCGGCGGGAAATAAAATCGAGAACTCGGGGCCCTGTTCTCCGCATTTTTTTCGTCGTTTTCTTTCTTGTTGCGTTTCTTATTATGAACCGACTGAGCTGCCCTTCGTTCAACACTTCCTGGAGTGTTCACACCTTAGGCGGCTTAGTCGAAAGCTGCCAGCGTCAATCTTCAGCAGAAAAATCTGAAGCTACAGTAGGTACCATGACACGTACTGATGCTCCAGATAGTTGTGTACGTGAGAAATGAGAAGACATAACAGCGAAGAACAAAGGATAAAAATGTTTAATTTTACATCGGCAACATTCATGCTTGTATGGAATACGGTGCATCGGTAAAACCAGCAAACTGATAGCCAAAAGAATATACGCAAACCCAGGGGCAATCGTATAGCAACCATGGCATTTCCGACTCATGACAAAAATACCTGTAAAAAAGCGCAGGTAGGCTACATAAGTTATAATAATGAGCAATGTCACAGCGTCGTGTAACAAAATTTCGTGGCGCTGTGATTACGGCACACTATTAGCATGCGTTGAGCTGCAGTTCAAATCGGGCACATTGAAATTATTTCTTTCCCGCTTTTCGGTCTGTGTGTTCTTTGTCGTGAAATATCAGTGCCATTTTGATTCTCAAAGACCTTTTCCAGCCTTTCTTTTCTCTCCCAGCAAACAGCATCCGCGAACAATACAAGGTCAGCCTGTACGACCGCTCCCATCCGGCTTCATGTACAATTATTGTTCAAAATAACCTGTACGCGCTATCCTCATACAGAAACCTTATACGGGATTAGGCATTAAGGAAGGTTACCGAGCCTTCAACTATCTGAGAACGTTGAATTGCCTGCAGCTTCTTCGCGTTTATAAACCGAAGTACATCATAAACAAAACCACGTGGCATGCGAGCTGCATAACTATGAGTGCGAAACGCCGAAACCTAACTGGCTAACTGTGGCGCCGCCTAGTGCAGGTGTCCTTTTCATTCCTACATTTAGGCTTTTTCGTGCAGTCTTATTTGCGTGGCTGTTCGATATCGGTGTTATTCAGTAGAATAAAGCGCTTGCGCACGCTCAGCACATAAACGGTTTATACGCGACAAGGGTAATGTCCACGTTCCTCACAAAATCCGGCTTCATCGCTGCTGTGGTCAATAAACCACGGGCATGTCGGCGAAATGTCACGGGCAGGCGGCAATTGTTAGTCTGCAGGTTGCGTCATATCACACGGCCATGTGAAATTAGTGATTGCAGAATAGCAGCCAACTCGGGAACTTCAATTGAAATGGGGATTGAACCGTCTGTTACATTTGTACCCTGAAGTAGACACGCTACACCTATTTCACACAGGTTTCGACAGCTTGGGTTAATCGGGTGCTCTTTCGCATACTGTGGTAGCGTACGCTGAGTTTCCGCGAAATAAAATATCCAAAGACGTTTGGCTGAAATTAAAATGCTCTTCGAAAGTGGTAATGCACAAGCTTTGCTCTTCTGCTACCAAGCTTTATGTAGTAGGCCGAAGTGATACGTACATGTCATTAATTAAATCTTAGCTTTTACTGTTAAGCCGCCAGACAGCAGCCCCGGGGTGGGCGCTAGCATCGAAGGCAATATTGCTCTAAATGTCAAGGTCAAATACAAACGCGAGCGTCAAAGGTAAAGCCCCAGATAAAGGTAAAATCTCAAATCATAGTCGCAAATACATGTATCTGTCCATCTTCATAAGATATAAGAACAGCGTATTAACCAGGCTTGGAAACTGTCATAGTGTGTCTATATGCAGCTGCCCCACAATCAAGATAATATTGTTTGTCTCACTCAGGCCCTAACCAGTGATTAAACTAGCAGCAAAGTGCGTGTACGCTAGCGAGGATCCACAAGAGGAGTACCAGATGTATGGTGGCTAGATGATTAGGTGTGCTGACCGATCAGGTTAACGCGCGGCTTTTTCATTGATATGACGATTCCGCAACCGGCGAAAACACGACCCGTGACCGCTACCTGCCACTGTCACCACGCATGAGTGAAAGTGACTCGCTTCACACTTTTCAGGCGCAAATGAGCTTATTGTGAACAAACTTGGTTCTGCAAATTAGAAAACAACATGAGAATGTTACAGAGCCAAGGCCCGGGGAACCGACTTTAAAGAAATCTGTTTAGTTCAGCTCGTCTTCTGCATTCCCTATTTTTCAGGTAAGCACTCCCAAATGCCGCAGCGTCAATTCTTCGTTACTTAATTTTTTTAATATCCCACGTCATAACCAGACGATTTCAAGATATAGTAAGGCCGAGCTCAACTTTCATCGCGATTAAATAAATGTAAATGAAAGTAGAAGGTTGGTTCCAAAATATCCAGGTAAACTACACAAAGAGCAGTAAATGGCACACGCACAAAATAATGTTTTGAGTCGACAGACACACATACAAAAAATGCTCCTGTGCGTCGTTCACAGAACGCGTCTCGACTTCAGATACCTGTTTATCGTGCGTTCTAAAGGGTGAGGTTGCTCTTATAGATGTGTTACACCATCTTTCATTACCTCTTGCACAAATTTGGCTCGCAAGTTTGACGAGCAGTGGTCCAGGAATTTTATTTGTAACAAAAGAACTTTACCCACTTTTTCTGCTGGTTGAAAAGGCTATATATTTCATTTACAGGAAAGCAAAGGCACACTATCTATCAAACCTTCCCTGTGGACACCTGAACTGCGCTGTAAGGAAAGAGAGGAAAGCGGAAAGATAGAAAGAAGGTTTGGTTTGGTTTGTAGGGTTTAACGTCCCAAAGCGACTCAGGCTATGAGAGACCCCGTAGTGGAGGACTCCGGAAATTTCGACCACCAGTGGTTCTTTAACGTGCACTGACAACGCACAGCACACGGGCGCCTTGCTTTTCGCCTCCACCGAAAAGCGGCCATCAAGGCCGGGATTCGATCCCGCACCCTTGGGGACAGTAGTCGAGCGCCGTAACCACTGCGCCACCCCGGCGGGGTGATAGAAAGAATGACCGTAGTGAAAGGCTACGGAGTAATTTCGATCATCTGAGGATCTTTAAAGGGCCACTGTCCAGGTTATGACCTCTTAAGCAAAGGTGCCTAATGCCTCGATCAGGTACCGGAGATAGTCTGTGCAAAATGCTACAGCGATACGCTCGCCACATAGCAAAAATACAAATCAAAGCTGTCTCATACTCCCCTTTTTGAAACCAGCTTCCTCGTTCTCTACGCTAGCCCGTCGAGCTGCGGGGCTGACGTGAGAATAGCAACAACATCCACTGGCCCGTCTCGTTGACTGACGGGTGAAGGATGGGCGTACACGACTAATGGTGTCCGACGCTCGCTGCGCGCTTTTCCTTCGCCACGGCTGGACAGAATGCAGCAGCTCACGCTCCCTTGATCCTTTCGTTTTCGCGCACGCGGAGTACCAAGCCCCATCTCCCAGAGGAGGAAGTGGAATTTGGCTTACAGAGGCTAGACGACCGCGGAGGATAGTGAAAAACGTCTGAGAGGGAACGGAAGGAGAGAAAAACGCAAAGTTGGTTGATTGCGCTGGCTGTAACTGAGTCATTAATTACTATTTTCCAAAACTGCGGCCTTTCGTTCTGGGAGCGAAGCCTCACAGTCTCCGGAGGAAGAAAATATTTTCGACCAGAGGTTCGACAGTGATTTAACGTGTATTGACATCGCACAGTGGAAAAAATCAAAAGGTGCGAAACCTTGAATTGAACCGTTTGTCGAGTCACTGTTGGCCACCCGCAAGTCAACGCTGTCAAGTAGACCTGGGGGACACTTCATACCACCCTCACTTCAGCTTAAGCTACTGGCTCGTCCGGCACTGCCTAATGCAGGTCGCGGCCCTGCTTCTGCGGCTACTTGTCGAATTCTTAGCCTTTCGTTTAGCACCTACATTTCTAGACCGGAGCATCGAACAGGACAGAAGGTACGGTATATAATCTTTCACCAAACGCTAATGTGCAACATTGCCTTTTATTACAGTGTTCTATGGCACTACTCTTATGACACGCTTCTACGCCCGCTCGATAAACTTCGCAAATATGGCACTAGCGCACAACGCACTGAGGCTGCAGCCACTTGTATACAAAGATCAAGAGCAAGATCTCATCTTTTGAACTATTCTGGATCCCGCAAATCAGAAAACAGCCAAACGTTCGGTCCCTTCCTCTTTTACTTGTTGCCCTATTTGCAGAATGGAACGAAAAAAGATGTTTTTTTTTTCTTATTCCGATCACATCTGTCAGAAAGCGCAGTGTATGCTTCCCTACGCCGCTTGCATTCGAACTATAACAGACGGCAAAAAGGGTACTTGTTTGTCTTCTGTTTATTGCTTCAAAGCCAGACAGCTTGAGTGTGAATTCCAAATGCTGTTACTTGTGATTACGCCTGCAATATGCAATATTAGTAAAAACAATTTGAGGTTAGCAAAACACACCACGTGATTGCCACAAGTAGCATCGGTTCACCGGTGAGGAGATGGCGCTGATGGAGAACAGCAGCGCCAGTTTTGTCATCATAGAGCGGAAGCACACGAAACTAAACTTTGACCTTGCCAGTCGGCACGACTACTCATGTAGTCACCGTAGCAGACCAGAGCAACTACCGCAATCGCATCATACGAATAAGGGCTAAGTTTATATGTCTCCCAATTTGGCCGCCATTTGAGCTGTCCGCAAGGCTGAAATAAAACGGCCCCGGACCACCATCAAGCATAGTATGTTGCGACAGCAGCAATACGCTCATCACAGAAGGAACGCCAGAGTGCGAGCAATGAGGAAATAGTCCACTTGGGTTCTGCGACTTTCCTGGCATAAATTATAAATAAATCATTTATTTATTTCAAAAATGACATACAAATACGAGCCTGCCCAAGCCAACAGGCTTGTGGGGCAGCGCTCGGCAGAATGAAGCAAGCCAGGGAGCGGCACAGTAAGTCAATATTGCACAAGACTCAAAATAAAACTAAAGAAAGGCAGTAAGAAATGACGGGGAAAAAAATAAAAAACAAAGAAAGAAAGAAAGAAAAGAAACAAAATTACACATACAGATCAAAAAGATAAGATTTTACTTCTTTCCGTGTGCTGGAAGATAAAACATTATCTGGCAGGTCGTTCAACACATCAGGTATGTACATAGAAGGCACGGACACGTTTGCCATATCTTGTCCGTACTCTTGGTAAGGTAAAGCGGTCGCGTGGACGTAATGTTCTGGCGGGGACATACGGGAGGCAGAACTCATTGTTCCATATATACGAAAGGATTACCGTTTCTTTGAATAACAGCCTGAACGAGGGCATGTGCGAGCATGAAAAAAGACCGGGATTGTTAGTAATGTGCACACCATACATCACCGCCCGAATTATGGATTTTAGTAAAGAATCAACTTTATTGCGCCAAAAACACTGAACAGAAATAAAAAGAACAGATTTCATATCTCAACACACTGTACGCCAATGCATGTGCTATTGTTTTCCTTACGTAAATTGGGCATAGTGCTTTAATAGAATACAGCAGACAGGCTATTTTGCGCAGCCTTTCACAAACGTTAGCTAAGTGAGTGTTCCAGGACATGTAAATCGAAATGAACACCGAGATAATTGGCACTTGAGATGTATGGAATAGGAGAGCAAGAACAATTGTTACACAGAGGAGAATGAAGAAACACTGGAGTGATGACAGGAATAGATTTCAGCGGATCGTGAAAACATACTAATTTAGTTTTATTTTGGTTAATAGAAATTAAGTTATTACGGTACCAACTGATAACGTTTGTAGTGTCAGTTTGTAATTCAGCCACGGCTTGATGGTAATTAGTATGACGAGATACTAAAAGCGTGTCATCTGCGTATTGAAACACCCGACAGTGAAAAATTGCTTGACTGAGATCATTAACGTACAAGTTGAATAAAAGGGGAGCTAAAATCGACCGCTGGGGAACTCCAGCGCTCAACTGTCTAGGTTTGCTTTTAATATTTCCGAGAACTACTACTTGGATTCGACCGCGCAAATAATTCTCAAGGAAAGTTAGGAAAGGCCCCCGGAAGCCATAGTTATGAAGTTTACGAAGTAAAATTTTTTGGTTTACGGAGTCAAAAGCTTTTGATACATCTAGAAATAATGCACAAGCGAATACACTAATTTCAAGAGTACTATTAAATTAATCGATTAATTCATCTAATGCTAATCTAGTGCCACGCCCACAAGTAAATCCGTACTGATTAGGCGACAGTATGTTGTGCGCATCAATGAAGCTCTGCATTACGTGAAAAATATGCTTTTCAAGTATAAGAGCAATGCACGAAAGTATCGAAATTGGCCTGTAGTTTGTGACAACATTGACCTGTCCGCTTTTGAAGAGAGGAACTGCAAGCGCTTCCTTGAAGCCAGATGGAATTTCTTGCGTGGTTATAATGTTATTTATAATTGCTAAAAGAACATTCTTCAGGGCCTCGAAATTTCTGCGAAAGACGTCCACAGACACACTATCTAATCCAACCGACTTGTGCTGTATTAAGTTAAATAAAATATAGCGAATATCATCCTCGGTACACTCAGGCAGGAAGGCAGACTCAACTAACGATTGTGGCATACAATAACTAGCCGTATTACCGGACAAACTTGCTGCAGTAGACAAGAAAAAAGGAATTAAATTGGTCTGCTAACGTTATAGATGGTGGACCGAAATTCTTGGCAATAGTTTGGTATGAACCTTTCCGGGGACGACTCCTTAATTTGTTAACCACGGACCAGGCATTGGACGGGTTATTTCTAAATTCAGAAAATTTACCTTAGAAGTGCTTTCGCTTGGCACTCCTAAGCACAGCAGTGACTTTATTGCGAGCCATCTTATAAGCTTCACGAAGATACTGATTATTAGGTGAGAGACGACAACGCGCCCAGGCTAGTTCTTTTTCAGCTATCGCGGTTAGAGCATTTCCATTTATCCACTGGTATCCCGGCTTTCGCTGCTTTAAGACGACTACGTTTTTGCAAGAGTGCACTGTCTGCGTATAAACGGCAATAAAAGATTTATAGAGGTGACTGGCAGGAACTTCTGCTAGGAAACTTTTCCAGTCGTAGCGTTGCAACAACGAGTCCAGCTTTCTTTTATCAACAACCTCTATCTGTGATACTGGGTTGTTAGCCTGAACAGTGTGACTCCAAAGAGTACTATATCCTCCATTCTATTAGAATACTAATGCCGGTAGGACCTTAGAGACCCAATTTATAAGTATATACAACACTCTTGACCATTTACGATAGATTGTTTCCGCGACCACGCCGTACGTTCTGCTAGGCCGACCGCACCGCCTCGGAGCTCATCGCCGCTGCTGCGTCGGGCGCCGAGAGAGCCCGCACGCCTACTACAGCCATGAAGGTCACCCTGGAAGGCGTGCAGCTAACACCGGAGAAATTTGCATGTAGCAAATGGCTGACTAAGGTGAAGAAGGTCCCAACAAGAACAAGCTTCGGGGACACCGGTATCTGAACATTACGGCTCTCAGAGTAGAACGCCAGCGTCAGGAAGACCCCCGGAGGCTCCAACCTATCGTGCAATGACCTGAGCAGACGCGATTTGCTTCGTCAACGTAGGCGCCAACTCGCTAGGACCTCGGTATATTCTAAGAAACCCCGCCTGCCTAGCAACACGATCAAACTCGTCGTCCTCTCTAGGAGAGATTACTATACTCTCCGAGAAAGCTACGTTTCAGCCAATTTCACCCGCGACTCCGATTATAAAAACATTATCTAAGCTAACCACCTACAAAACATTTTCGCTCACTGCACATCAATTTTCGAACGCTCTAAGCGCACCCTACATCTTAAAGAGATTGTCATCGGCAGTCATAAAATACCAGTGTACTGCGCACCAGTCCAAAGTTCAGAGAGAGGAGTGATCAGAGGGGTTAATCTTCGTCTAGATCATGCAACCATTCAATAGCCTCCATCGAGGACTTCAGAAGGCTCGGCAACACCATTGCCGTGCTGATCACCTTCGCAAAACAATAGGTCACTTTATATATCTATTTTCGAAAAACCAGACGTCGCTCTAACATATGAAAAAAAAATATAAGGTATTCTACCGATGCGCTAAGGTTAGCCACATACTCGTCGTATGCATCAGCACAGTAGCCAAATGGCTAGGCTGTGGGGTTCCCAATCCGCCAACGACCACTAATGTACGCACCATCTCTGCAAGAAGCAACACCTAACGTGCGACCGCCAATGCAAAGAAATCTTTAGCACACTGTGAAGACCCGTCACTGGGAAAATCTCAAACCGAAGTTGCTAAAAAACAAGAAGAGGCGTTCTCACGTTAGGTAACTTCACAACATGCCAGCCGCTGGGACCATAAGCTTCCCAGCAGCAATTAAAGCAGCCCCAATGGGAGCTCTGGCTCCTTCCTAGAACTCGGGCCCAATGACCGAAGACTACCCTCTCGGATTCCCTTCAGAATTCGGCCAGGCATGCCTGCCGTCTTCCAGCAGCAGCAGCAGCAGCAGCAGCAGCAGCAGCAGCAGCAGCAGCAGCAGCAGCAGCAGCAGCAGCAGCAGCAGCAGCAGCAGCAGCAGCAGCAGCAGCAGCAGCAGCAGCAGCAGCAGCAGCAGCAGCAGCAGCAGCAGCAGCAGCAGCAGCAGCAGCAGCAGCAGCAGCAGCAGCAGCAGCAGCAGCAGCAGCAGCAGCAGCAGCAGCAGCAGCAGCAGCAGCAGCAGCAGCAGCAGCAGCAGCAGCAGCAGCAGCAGCAGCAGCAGCAGCAGCAGCAGCAGCAGCAGCAGCAGCAGCAGCAGCAGCAGCAGCAGCAGCAGCAGCAGCAG